>NW_020538040.1:21832211-21868115 GCF_003426905.1 Ctenocephalides felis | reverse complement strand
AAAAATTTCTCTCGGCTCTAACGTTTTCAAAAGCATTTCGCGAAACAATTTATTCAAGTAAATGAAAGAAAAAAATAACACGCTAAGTAAGCAAAGTAATTCTTAAACGCTCATATTATATTCATAAGATCTAATAGTTATAGTCATGCGATAATAGAGATAATATAGCCAAGAATTACATCGATGGTCGAAGAAAATAAATTCTACGAGTATTAGATAAATTACATACATTTTCCTTAGAACGCATAGTAAAAACCTCTTCCATAACGCATATTTCGCTAATGATAATGCTTATGGAGAGCATTAGAGCGTACAACACGCACATGCATTTTTTTTGCAAATTTTTCATGAAACTTTGTAATAAATGTACACGCATATGCATGAAAATGTTCATGAATATGCATAGGATAGGATTTGATTCGCCTTTAGAAAATAATAAATTTATTTTGATACTTGCACATTCGTGCTGGTAATCTCTATAATTAAATATTAAGCATTGTATTTAAAGTTATCTATTTTCTGAGATGTGACCAACAGACCGGTTAAAATTTGCTATGATATTATCTACATCGGTATATAAAAAGTTATTATCTTGTTCAAATAAATGGGATAATATACTCCCAGTGAGGTAAGTTATAGTAATCACAAAAACATAAAAAATGAAATGTTTGCATATCTTTACGTTTCAATACCTTCTGAACATGAGACCAAAATGTTAGAAAAATGTATGTCTGTGTGTGTGTGCGGATACAATTTTTCATCGACGATTTCGAGAGCACGGATTTAAAAATTCGAAATATTTTGAAAATGTTAATTACCGAACGGGAAGTTCTAGCAATTCGCGTTAAGCCATGCACCACTAGTTCAAAAATCAAAATTGAAAATTTTTGCATATCTTTACGTTTTGAAGGTTTCTGAACATTTTGGCATACCTCAGAAAAAAATGGATGTGCGTGTGTGAGTGTATGTATGGATAAAATTTTTCATCCACGTTTCGATAATAAACATTCGATTCCTATTGATAGGGAGATGTGCCGATTAGTTTTTGGTAATGGCAGGCACAGCCGTTTCGGAGATATAAAGCTAAATAAGCAAAAATTGCTGGTTTTGAGAGGATGTAGCATTCGATTTGAATGATCCACTGACTCCTCGAATATTTCATTTGCAAATCGAAGTACCAGATATTGCCGTAGACAACGCATTTGCCTTAAAGCACGATGCCATAACCACTAGTTACAATTTTTATCCAATAATTTTAATATAAAATGTATGATATATTTCGGTACATACCAAAAATCCTTCCCGACTAATTAAAAAAAGAAATGAGAAAGACAAACTGTTCCAACTTAAAAACAAAGTATTCCTGTTTGAATGTCAAATATTTATTTTAAAATTATTCCAGAAACTTTGTAACAGACGTGTAATACGTAGGCAAAGGGAATTTTTATTTGTTTAAAAAATTAAATATTTTGTAATTTCATGTATCTGTTGTTCACAAATAATTTTAAAACAAAGTGAAACCAGTCTAATGAACCGTAAATATAATTCCTGTTTGCTTTATAATAGAAATGTATATGAACGAAAATTGAAAGTTTCTCTTTAATATATCTTGAATGTTTTTACCACGTTTCATTTTGTATTTTAGTTTCTCTTAAAAATCTTTAGGAAGAAGTTTGACGTTTAAAGAAGTTTTAAGGTAGAGACTTGAATTTTTTGCAATTTTTGAAAGGCCGTAAAAGGGCAAATAATATCTTTAAAAATTTTTGAAGTAAAACTTCTTCAGGAGCGACTGGGTGTAAATCCTTAATACGTTACGCCATAACTGTACGTCATTCGCTCTCAATAAAATCATCCAATACAGGTCGATTGTGATTAGACGTCGTGTATGTGAATAGAGAGCATCAACGTTGTATGCGTACCGATATCAATAAGGAAATCGGCATAGAAAATAAATATTTAAAGTTATATCGTAGTACAAATTTTGATTTAATGAAAATCCTGAATCAGAAGAAATTTTACCCTGTTTCTTAAAAATAATAAAACAAATTAAACATTTGTGCCGTGTACTAAACGTAATTTTATTGATTCGAAATTATTTATATTTTATTCGTAGTTTCTATAAATCTTTGAAATTATTAAAATGGCAAGACAGATATTACAGCTGTTCAAAGAATTATATGAGATTATCGCCAGCAAAAAGTAAAAAAAAATACAACCAATCAATGAATGTATGTTAATTTTAATTACATGAAGTTCTTCAAACACAACTATTACATGATGAGTGAAATTGTGAAAACAATATTTCCTTAGACGTTCTTTTACATAATCCACTGCGTGAATGAATATTATAGGATTTATTAATCAGCAATTACTTCATTTCTCCAATAAATGTCCAGTCCTAAATGGTAATTACAATGACAAAACCGATCATTTCATATTTCAAGTATGACTTTAATTACATTATTGTAGTGAAATCTATATCGTTTCGAAAAAGACAATTTAAAGTTTCGCAGAGTAAGGAATGCAGATGAAAATTATCGCGGTCAAACAGCTATATCTCCGAAAATAACAAAAATTAAAATTTTTAAAATGATTGACTATTTTTAAATTCTACTCCAGTATACCCTCCTAAATTTTAACACTTTTTAAGTCACACATAATTCTATAAATCAATAATCAATCCCAATACGAGTATATATTATAAATTATATAATTATTCAATATCAAATACGATTGTAATTGGATAAATTGTATTACTTCTCGGAAAAGCAATAACGTATACAAATAATCCTTATAGTGATATATTATTTTAATAGCTCGTGTGACACCAAAAAAACATTCCCATTATTAAGGAAACAAAAATTTGCGTTCGTTGGCCCCTTTGGGCAACCACAATCAAAAAAACTTCTCAAACAAAACAAATTTAATTCATTCTTCTCTGATAACAATCCGTTCGGCAGGTAACTTCAGGAACTGGGTTAATAAATACCTAAATTACAAACTACATTTACGCAAGTACATAAAATTATACCCAGAACACGAATAAATCTAAACTAGATCTAACATACCTGAGCCAAATTTCAAAAGCCAACAACCTTTTGATTTGAAAAACAAAAATTTTAAAATAAACATTACTTAAAACTCAGTCCACACACAGATTTATATTGCAAAGTCAGTAAGTGAAAGCGAATGTTTATGCACATCTTGATTTTTCTTATCCAAGTCACATGTTTTACAACAATTAAAATGATTTAATTATATTTAAAACAAATAACTAAAACTGTAATTATTTTATCTGCAAGCGATGACCGACAAACTAAGTCTGGCGTGTATGTTGAATTTTTTAGTTCGATTTCGAAAGTTCTTTCTTTACTATTTTTTGGTTCAGCCCCTCTCTCATGCGGTCAAGCCTAATTATTTTAAAATTATTAATAGAAATGTTTTCGCTGACCATGATTTATTGCGGATAATTACATATCAAGAATAAAGAAGAATTTCAACATTCTTAGAGTTTGATCAATGTACGTAGGTAATGTGCACGAGATATTGTAGTAATGCAATTTGTATCAAATATTAAACATTATTGACCCACTTAAGGCAGACATCATGAAGGCGCCACCGCGCTTGTTTTTGCTTCGTGCGTAGTATGCTACGACGGTTTTGATTTTATGTTTATTTGCCTTATTGTAGCTAAAATGAAACAAACAAGGTTTAATTTTAACTAAGGTCTGTAAAAGACAATAATTGGACGCATGCAAATCATACAACCGACCAAGGTTCCAATTTCCATAAATTCATATTCATATATATGTACTAGATGACCCGACAGACGTTGTCCTGTACCCACGTCTACAATTCAAAAACTCCAACAATTTTAATATCCCAACCTATACTTTATAATATCCTATTTAATGTCCTGACCTTGTGATTCATTTATAGTCCTAACATAATATATACAATTATATACTATATTTTAGTATATTATATTATACATAAAATATAAAATATAAATCTATTATTATTAGGTTGGCAACTAAGTAAGTGCGGATTTTTGTTATAAAATCAAAGACATTTTTTTCATGGAACTAAATAACTTTATTCTGTAATGTACTGCCCATTTTGATAAATGATTTCTTGTCATCTTTAAACCAGCATCATTGTAAAATTTTCATAAAACTTCTAGATTTTACTAAAAAAAAAACTGAATCAGGAACAATTTGACACCATCATGATCAATGAATTGTCTACCATTCAAGGAGTTTTGTAAAGATCGAAACATAAAGTAATCAGAACGTGCAAGGTCAGGAGAAATCATCCTAAAGAGTATATTGTGAATGTGATGAAACATCCCAATTAAGCTTCAATAATTTTTGCCAAGTGGCAAAAGATAGATGATGTCAATAATGGAGTAAATCACCGTTTCGATTTGTCAATTTAGGCGAGTTGTTTAATGTAGGCAGAATTGATCTTTGGTTAGTGGTAAGCATAAAATTAGACAATTCCTTAGTAATCAACTTCAACTGGACGACTAAGACGTTTTTCATCATCCTTGAGTGAGAAATCACCAGATCAGGCTCTTGTCAAGCTTATTCATAGTTAATATTAAAAGGATAGTAATTTTATAATAATCATAGTAGCTGCACGAATTTCGCTTCTGAAAAAAAGAGCTGAAAAAAGCGTTCGAACATTAAATACAATGTTCATCATCAAGCTCATCATATTAAAGTCTATTTGACCACCAGTCAAGCTCAAAACTCTTGCACAAGGTTGAAAGTTATACTCATTTAAACCGTAAAAATGTTAAATGAATAAAATAGCAATAAAAAAAAAAATTTAAAAAAAAATATGGTTGTACAGGAGATCAAATGGTCAGACTACATAGATAAAGGATAAGGATTATGCAAGAAAATAGTTATTGAAATCAAATTGAGAAAATTCAGTAATGTCATAAAAGCTATTACTTTAAAAAGTTTAACTAGGGAAGCATGAAATTTTTTGCTGTCTAAGTTTCGGATGTTGAGTGGAAGTTTATTCATAAGCTGAATACCTAGACCGTCGATCGTATTGAAAGAGCTGGCTAATTTATATGTACGCGCCTTAATAAGTTTGTGTCTAGTGTTGTATAATTTGAGGAGGACGAAGCCATATCAAAAAGTTTCGAATTGTTTTTGATAAAAGATAATGTTACCAGCAGAAAAATGCATGGGACAGTTAGAATATTGTGTTTTTTAAATATGGGTCTGCAGGAAGCTTTAGTTTTAGCACTGCCGTTTTTTAAGGCTCCGTCATCATGAACAGCTCATAACTTTTTGTCAGCTTACGATGCCTTTTTACTTTTGCAGATGTAAAAAAGCAAAATATGACACAGACATCGATCGTCAAGTAGATGTGGCCTATAGGCACACATGGATATAAAAATCTATGAATAAATTAATTGAAAGTTATTAATTATAAATCATAATAATTTTAGAATAAAATTTTACTTTGATTTAATTACACTCTATTTTGTTTTCCACAGATTTTACTTTCCACAAAAATTTAAAATTGTAAAATTATTTGAGCAATTAACTGTATAAAAATATTTTTTGTATTGCAGTAAGATAAGATTGATGTAGACGTCAGCTCATCTCTTATAAATAAATTAGCTTTACCAAATTCAGTTTACTTCCCCAAAATTGGTCCACCACGCTGACTCCTCCTGTAGTGGACCAGTTCGCACCATCGCAACCTAATTATTATAGTCTTTTTTAACGTACTATATTTTCTCATGATGAGTACTAAATCGAAATTAATCTTACTTAAATTAACATGATATATTTTCATTTCGTGACACTATACATGACTTCGATTCTTCATTTGTAACTGGGTCACTTGCACAAAGTATATTTCAAACTGTTCCGAGTGTGTTCCTTTGACTGGAGCGCTCGTTTTAAAGTTTTGCTTGCATTCGGTTAGCGTGTCGTTCTTTACAATTGCAGTTTACAGTTAGCCAACTTTTATGCCCATGTATCATCTCTTTTTGCTTCTTTGCTCCACTCAAAGTGTTGTTGGTAAAACGATACTTGATATTTAGAGACTCATGATTTTTTCTCTCCTTCAGATCGATGTGACACTGGCAGAGGCATCAGAATCAATCTGGAAAATCTAGTTTTTTGTTTGATAAAGCGATTTTTATCTTTGAGTGCAAAATCACCAGATCACTACAGAATTTGGCAAACCAATTTTGACACTGCCATTTTTTTAGGCTTTATCACCATAAACAGCTCATAACTTTTTGTGAGCTTAAGATGCCTTTTTACCTGTGCAGTAATAAAAAATGAAAATGTTTCTTTTATTTGACAGTAAAATCATTCCACTAGCTGAATTATTGTGTGTTGTCATTTATGCTTGTTTGGTTTTGGATTGAAAATTTAATTTATCATTACTTGAAGTTCGATATGTTTAGTGCACATTCATTTTCATTTTTTCTCCATTTTCTTTATGAACTAGTTACAATTTGTTCAAAATCTAACCACAAAATTTGGCAACCCAATTTTGACACTGCCCTTTTTTAGGCTTTATTGCCATAAAACATCTCATAACTTTTTGTGAGCTTAAGATGCCTTTTTACCTGTGCAGTAATAAAAAAAGAAAATGTTTCTTTTATTTGACAGTAAAATCATGCTACTAGCTGAATTATTGTGTGTTGTCATTCATGCTTGTTTGGTTTTTGGATTGAAAATTTAATTTATCATTATTTGAAGTTCGATATGATTAGTGCACATTCATTTTCATTTTTTCTCCATTTTCTTTATGAACTAGTTACAATTTGTTCAAAATCCAACACAGGGTTATATTGTTGAAGAGATGTAATAAAGAGATAATTCACGTGTTAATTTTTTTTGCATTTTAATTGACATTTTATTCAATATATTTGGTAAAACGATTGAATAGTTATGAAGGAAACTACTCCATCTCGGTGATCTCCATCACGTCATATAAAGAGAACTCCAAAACTCTCATAGGTGTCCTAACAATCATCACAATATAAGCTTATAGAAGTTATTTTTTTCTGGATACTATTAAATATTGTTGAAAAACAAATCCCAAATCTAATTATTACAACACAAGACATATGCTTGTTAAAAGTCCCAGATTAAAACTCGCTTCCTTATTCAACACTTTAGAGATGGACCGGGTATTCATCAAATTGCCATTAAACATCACAGTATTAGGAGATAAGAAATTTTAAAAATTAATTACTGACATTTTTAAGGAACTTGTTTTTTACACTATTGAGCAAAATGTAAGTTATGACTTCTCAGACACCTTTACAGCAAAATTTTAGTCTCAAACTAAAACTTAGTATTGTCTTTTTAAAGCCAAACTTTAAATAAGGTGAATATTGAGTAAATATTTGTTCTTCAAATTATAGGCGACTTTGTATAGAATTATGTGCTACTAATATATTCTATAAATAATGAATTAGGTATTTAAATAATTATACATATATTGCAAATCATAAAAATGATGACAAAATAACAATACTTCACCTACAGCATAAATCTCTAAGATGACAAAACGAGACGTGTGCATAATAAATTCGAAAAGATCCGATGGTAAAAAACGATGGTGTTTGTATTTCTATCCGTGCAATTTATCATTATTTCTGGTATAATGCAAAATGTCCAACTCAAAGCAATAAATATACTCCAGAGCAAAAAGAGGAAGACATCAAATGATAGGTTCTCGATCCTCGGTCATTGTTCCTATATACACTCATCAAAAATGAATCATTACTCAAGGAATGGAAGGAAAATGAAAAGTCAGACAATTTACAAAAAATAGGTGGTAATGGAAATAAAAATAATAAAGGGTAGTACTGCCCTTAGTTAGTAAAACCCATATGTCAATATTACAAATTAGTCATTACATCTTCGAATATTTATGAATGTTATTAAGTCATAAAATTACAATCACACATCACAAAGCGTAATAATTTCAGACATCTAAAATCATTCGAGAAAACTTGCTTTTACGACATATGCAATTATATAACTAATTACAATCGAGAATTGAGCAACGACAATTCAAAGGTATTTCCGCGTTATTACCGATGATGAAGAATTGAAGATATAATATATGGGTGCAGAGACAATATGGAAATTTTATACTTAAGTAAAAGATACCTCCTGATGCCAAATAATAAAATACTAATAACAAAAATAAATATATAAAATATTCCTTAAAACATCTGTTTTGAAAATTCAAAAAAAAAGTTCTGATATGTTGTAGGCATTTTATCCATATGAGTTTTAAAATAAATTTAGAATCTATCAATAAAACATTATTTTTTTACTTATTTAAATGATAAAAAAATAAAACGTTAAAAAAAATTTACTTATAAGCTCGCCATATAAAAAAATGAAATTAGAAAGAAGGGCAATAAAACTCGTATTTATCAAGGAACTCAATAAGCTGCTAAGTATAATGCTTATTTTTGGATTTACTGTTTTTACTTTATCAGAAGGCAACGCAATGATTGTCCTTACTAATATATTTATTTTACTTCTGAACTTTGAAGCCGCCCTTACTACATGTGATATTGCAGCAATGTCCCATAAAGCAATGTTGCAAACATATACGGAACTATATATATTTTCAATTGAAAACGGATATCACTACCGCTTGATATCATAGTGCCCGGATCTCGTATTTACGAAACCAAGAGTTTTCCTCCCTAAATAACATGTGAGGCTAAATTATTTCCATCTAAAGAAAATTAATTTTTCGAACTAGATATGACCAATTTTTGAAAAAAAATTTTTACCAATATTTTTAGCAGATTTATCACCATTCCAATTTCTTGGATCAAAAATGAAGAATTGAAACTAAAAATATAAAAGACTCTAAATTCTAAAAATTAAAAACTCTAATTCCAAAAAAATTCACAAATATCTAATTTTATAAAACCCCTAATATCTTTTTGATGAGATAGTCAGAATTATATTAATATTTTATTTAAATCTAATAATATCTTATTGTCTAAGAACTCATCCTTAGTTCGGCGCTTGCATTCTCTCAAAAATGTGAAGTTCTGAAGTTTTATGAAACAGTTTACCTGAAAATAAAAAAACATGAGTTAGTACTTGAAAAATAAATTTAAATATAAATTAGATTATTCTAAAAGAAACAAAATGATGTCTTAGGATTTTAAACGATATTAAGATATTTTTTGTCTTGATTAGGCACGTGAACCGTCCTGCATAATACTGTGATAGGCTATTGTCATGCAGATCGATTTAGTAAATAGAATTATGCAGGTGCGCCATTTTTGATAGGTAATATAAAATTACTAATTATTATTGACTAATTTCAAGTTTTATATATCCCATTTCAAAGTTATCAATCTCCAAAAAAATTAAAACAACCACCATCTCTCATTGTTACTACTTCTGATCGTATCTTACAACATCATTACATCTTACAAGATCCTGGTTTGAATATTATAAAAAATCGGACTATTCGAAAATCAATTATTATCTTATTGAAGATGAAATACATATTACGAGATCGGACACCTTTGTGGAAGCCTGTTAAATATATTACGTTTTTCGTCATGATAAGTATCATTATATGTTACAAATTAAACAGATAATTGCTTATGTGCATTCGTGAAATGCATCTTCCTCAGCTGACTGGATGCCACAAACAGGCACGTAAATCCATCGTGGTAAATAATCAGATCCAGAGACTTTAAACCTACACTGGATAATAAAATAGGTGATAAATCATATTTATACGTTTAGAAAAAAAATCACAATGCAGTAAATAATTTTGTCTTATCTCTATTGTCAACCCTGGAATGATGTATTGTGATTGCAATAGGAACATCCCTCTGATGTCTAGCACAACTAGATTATTAAATATTTTGTTTACATTTAAAAACAAATTTTTCTTTAAAATTATAATTGGAATTTGAATGGAAATTATTTAGACTAGGTGAATAGTAAACCTATATAACACTATATTTAATAATGTATTTTATTTATATGTTTTTTTTTATTTCAGGATCGTACTATCATGTTTTGGTTATTCATTATAAATATATCATGAACAATTATGGTGTGACATCATTGGACTACTAGAAATGGCTTGCTATGAACAAGCATGTCTAAAAAGTTGAATTATTTTGCACATTTTGGAGGCTCTCAAGTTCAAAGCCCAAGTTTGGTCCTACTTCACAAGTATTATATACCTACCCTCATATACCTGACAGCAATAAATTTATTTTACATACTACGGATCTTTATAAAATCTTCAAGCCGGGTGCTAATGATTCTTTTGTACTGTTAATTTTTTTATAATGCTTGTTGAAACATATAATAGGCGATGTCTTGCGAATTCGAAAATATTGCTCATGACATCATGTTTCATCTCTATTTTGTATCTGCCTCTTGCTCATTTCATAATAAATCTTCCGATTGCTTCCATAATAAACTGCCTAGTGTATGGGTACCTTTAGTGGTAAGCTAGTTTTGAGAAATTTACTATTCTGTATGTTTTCCTTGACCAATACACATATAAATAAACACGATTATACCCCAAGTTAATCATTTATCAACCAATTTTTAAAAATCTGATACAGCCTAATTAATTATAAAAATGAATCTTCTCTTCAAATTATAAAGAGTGTGCGTATTCACTGTTACTATTAACATTTACAATAAACATAGTAACGGGCCTCTGCAGTTCCAAGGCATATTTTTGATAAAAAAAATACAAATCTAGATTATTTTAGCATCTAAGTAATCAACAATTTAAAATGACGCTATTCAAGAAATATATGGCAAACATCAATTAACAAAGCATCTGCGATATAAATAACTCTTAACGTCTCTATTACTAATACAATTTACCACTTCTTCTTTAATATCTCTAATTATAATCTCTATTACACTATTCGTCTCTATATTCAATATTCCTCTTATTCGTATGATCTCTCACTATATCTCTCTAACTGCACTATATCTCTCTCTAACTATTATATTATACTATATTCTAATTATATTCTTTTATACGATATCTAATATACTATATTCATTACCCTTTTGATATTATCATCCACCCATAGCTAATCTTATATAGATCCGTACTATCATTCATACTAACACTCATACAATACAAGGTCGCCATCTAGACATCGGTAACATAAGGTATTTGGTAATTTGGAATTATATTAAGATGTATACTAATAGAACGAAAAAATATCGTTTTATTTTATATTTTATTATCTTTTATCATTCTGGTTGGCGATCGCTGGTCCATCGAAGTGTAAAACAAACGTGACAGTATGCAGGCGGTCCACGGCCCTGTCTGATCTAAGGAAAACTTAACTAGCTTGTTTCCGATATAATCGCGTGACCAACCTAAACTAATATACAAATACCTATTCAGGTGGATATAATGCTCAAAAGGAGGTTATATGTACGCCCATGTACCCGAACACGAAATAGGTCAACTAAACTGCTTAAGCTTTTAGGAATACGTTAGAAAAGAAGACTGGTTTGAAAATTGTCCTGTAGAATATTTTTTTATTTATTATCAAATTAATTACATCTACTTGATATTCAAAATTATAAACAACATTGCAGGAGTTTATTTTATTCATCTTGGACTTGATAATAATATAATTTCGCCTATTTTTTTTAAATTTCCATATAGTTGCAACCTGCCGGTAAGGTAATAAGTAATCCTAAACATTATTTATTCGTATGATATAGTCAAAGATGAAATAACCACTCACTCACACAAGTACAAAAGCTGTCTCGAGGATCACCCAAACTTGCTTTGCAGAAAACTTCGCCACAAGACTACCAGGACCAGAAGAAAAACGTTTCTTCTGCATTAATCGCCAAATTCAATATATATGACCTGGTAATATAATTCATATTTTTTCTAAAATCTGCAGTTCTTTACCAAATGTTTTACTTATTGTATCTTTCGAGACAGTTGTAAAAATGATTATTTAATGAAAAAAAAAAATTAATCGTATTATATGTTCAATTTTGATTCAATTTTCATTTTAATCATTCCTGCTTGATCATCATTCTTTGAAACATATCTAATAATCAACTTTAAATTGTTTTTCTTTTATCTTTACGTTTCAAAGATTTCAGCACATATTGACATGTGTAGAAAAAATGGATGTATGTGTGTGTGTTTGTATGTGTGTATATTTGGACACAATTTTTCGTCCACGAATTCAAGGACAAGGATAAACGGATTGGAATGATTAAAAAACATTCGATTCGTATTGACGAGGAGACGTGCTTATTAGTACTAAAAATGGCAATTCAGTTTTCGAGATAAGGCTTCCAACTTAATTGATTCAAAAAACATTTCACTTGTATTGATGAACTGAAGAAGTGATTATTAAATTTTTGGGAAGGCAGGTCTAGCGGTTTCGGAGATCCAATAAAAAAGTTAAAACAAAATTCTATTTGAGGGTCAAAAATTATCATTAAACATATGCACATCAAATTATCAGATATTTTATAGACATTTTAAGAAAAAGAATGAATTTTGTTAACATTTCAAAAGGTTCTGCTCCAAAATGTATAATATTTAATAGACTGCGATGCGGCGCTTACGCGCTTCCATATTTCTTTTCTAAAAAAATCAAAATATCAAAAACAATCTAGAAAAAAAAACAAATTAAAAAAAAACATTTTTTTAAGTATAATTAACTTCCCATTGGGTAGTTATAGTAATCGCAAAAAAATCGAAAATGAAAATTTTTATATATCTTTACGTTTCAGAGGTTTCTTAACATTTTGAGTGTGTATGTGTGTGTGAATGTGTGCGGATACAAATTTTCGTCGACGATTTGCGAACACGGATCAACCTATTTGAATTATTCTTAAAAATCTATATTGTTTAAGTTTTTCGAAAATTTTTCGAAAGTTTATTTTTAAAGTTAATAATTCAAAATTATACTTTACCTAAATTTTAAATAATAAAAAAATATATAGTGAATATTATTTTTAATGTAGTATATGTAAATGAATAAACATAAATCTCTATGTATAACTATATATATAACCAAAAATTGTCTATTAAATCTTATTTTTTTCAACTGATCGTGAACAAATAGATTTCATTTACGTTTGAAAGTATCAGCTAATCAATATACTCGTGACTGATTTATTTTGAAATTTTTGTTCATTTACTACAAGATTCATTACTCATTCGCCTTAAATACATCTAAATAAACATCTGTTTAAAAACTAATACAATTAATCATGCGTGCACATGTACGTATTACCTTTTACATCTAATGCTTTCAAATTTGGAATAAATTTTTTTTTGTTCCGATCGACGGAGTTCTCGATCGTTAACGGTAAACTTTTTAAATTATTCAAAAAACTCATTTGCTTTATATATGGTTCCTCCAAATGGATTTCTTTCAAAAACCTTAGAAGATATCGTATATCGACGCAACTCGCTTTTTATTATAAGCAATCGATATATTTCTATTAGTAGGAGAATTTACTGCCCAGGTGAACTAATAACGTTGCGTAAAAACACGATCTAATGCACCGCCATAAAAATCACGTATCTGCGGTTGTTTCTACAACTGTTTGGGTAAAGGAAATAAATCAGGCAATAAATCATTGATGATAAATTTGAATTATTTAAGTGGTTAACTTAATTGTGATATAATGATCCAATTAGCAATATGATTACGCTATCAATCACACAAAAGTGGGTGCTGAAAGATCTTGGTTGCACACAGTAACAAAATTTTCCAAAATGATTAATATTTTTCATATTACAAATTTAAAATTTAAGGGACCAATTCTGCCGCACAACAGACCAATGTTATGGCAAGGCCATGTTACGCTCCAACTTCCATACATTATGCTACTGAATCACATTGAATACTGTCAAAATGTCATGTATTTGATGTGCATTCCGACGTTTTACAAATAAACTGCAACGTCACTTGTATGTTATGAAGCTGGGTCAGAAAAAACCCTATAATCTTAGATAGTTTTTTTTTTTGACATTTGTGCGGTTTCTAGTTTAGGTTTTATATCTGACAACCTGAGAAAAACGCCTGACTGCACAGGGACCACATGGTTTTTGTCAATAATTAGAACAAATTAGTATGGAAAGTTCTTCACAACATAGCCTCGCCATAACATTGATCTGTTACGCGGCAGAATCGGTCCATAAGTGTATTTAGTTCCAATATCATCTTTATTATTTTTTTAATAATAAATGCTTGTCTGCTCGAAGGCAGGTCCACGATGTGAGAGCACCACAAAATCAAATAATTTTCTTCCTTCCCTTATATATTATTATTACTATTATCATTAAAGATATAAAAATTAATGAATTCAGTTCAAGAACAGTAACCTTAATTTAAAAATATAAGCTAACCACTAAAAACTATAAAAGATAAAAAGATAAAATCGAGAGAAAAATTAGAATAGGATCCCCCAAAAATATTTGTAACATAACTATTCTATCTCAAAATTTGCCCCTATATATTTTTAACAAAAATAATAACAAAAAAATACTTGGTTTGGAAAACTATTATTAATATGTGATCTTGGTGAAAATAAACTGAAAATCCTATTAAAAATGTTCTAAATTATACTATATTACAATAAAAAATATCAGAATAGAATCGACAAATTAAAAATGCACATAATTTGAACATTGTAAGAGATTTGCAACTCGAAAATCGATATTCACACCAGCAGCCTGATATCAAGCAGCAGTAGCTTTCAATTAAAAATATAGTTTTAAGTGAAAATAATCACCTTTCGGAATTTTTGCATTAAATTAAAATATCATCAAAATTAGTTCTAGAGGTTAGAAGTGGTAGTTAAGATAAATAATCACGAAATATGACGTGAAGGAAGGTGGGGTCTAGTAAGATATGACGTGTATTTATATTTTACCTGAATTATAAAAAATCAAAATATTTAAAAAAAAATCAAAATTTAACGTTTTTCTAGATACTAAAAATACACGTGGTGTGAAGTGAGAGAGGAGGAATAATTTAAAACATCACCAGAGGTGGAGAAAATGTCCAAAAATCATAAAAAATCGATCTCAAGATTAATAAACGCCTTCAAATGAATATCATCATCGACTCATAGAACTCTTAGTTCTGATTGCTGTTCAAATAGAAAAAACGATAATCAAACACATTATTTGTATTTTTGGTTTCATGAAAAAATGTAAAATATGTAAATAGGAAGAAAAACCAAGAAAATTTGGTTGGAGTGCGGACAATCTTAAAGTTAATATTAAGAGCTAAAACTTCCAGAGAATTGTTTTTTTATCAATTTGGAAGCATTTGAGCCCCTGGGAACAATAAAATTCAAAAACATTCTTATGAAGGACCACCCTATTCTTTAAATTAGAATAAACTATGAACTATTCTTGCAAACGCAATGGATTTTCTCATGCATCAACTGCCAAACAGCAAGCCACCAGATAAAGCGCAAAACAAATTCTTCAGGTAGCCCCTCTAACCATCGATAAAAAGGCATTGACATATAAAGTTATATGTAAAGTCATGTGAGTTATTCAACTCACAATAGTATAACCGATAACGATCGTCTGGCTGGACATTCCAAACCATGTTGAGAACCATTAACTTCTCGATTACACGGAGCCTATCGGTAAATTAAATATCTAGAAAGTTTGAATTTACGTGAAAAATAAAATACGAAATACTAACGCAAGCGCCGGTATGCAGTACTCATGCAATATTAAATTAATAAACGCATATGGGTTCGGATTCTGCGATAAGCCGATGTATTATATGAGAGAGGATGGCACGAATTCTATATATTCGTATACATAACAATAATAATGTGTTTTCACGATAATATTAATTATATTGGCCGACGCCATGCAATGCAAACAACCATATCGTAATTGTCTAAGGAACATCGTTTCGTGATGTGTGAATATAATTATCAGTATAATTAATTTAATTGTTAAACAGATTTCCCAAAACAAACCTTTATAAGCAATTACATCTATCACAGTGCAAAAATTATTAGAATGGAAATTAAATAAGTGCGGAGTTCTGATAGAAAATCAAAGACATTTTTGAAGTAAAACTCCTTTACGAGCGAGTAGGGTGTAAATTCGTACAAATGCACTGGAAGTCCGTTACGCTCGAACTGTTCGTCATTCGCTCTCGATGAGATCATTTCTATACGGGTCGATTGTGATTAGCCGTCGTGTATGTGAATAGAGATCTGTCGTTGTATGCGTACCTGCATCAACGTTGTATGCTTACCGATATCAACAAGGAAATCGGCATAGATAAATAAACATTTTAAAGTTACATCGTAGTACAAATCTTGATTTAATGAAAAATGCCTGAATCAGAAGAATATTTTACCCTGTTCCTTAAAAATAATAAAACAAATTAAACATTCGTGCCGTGTACTAAACGTAAGTTTATTGATTAGAAATTATTTCTATGTTATTCGTAGTTTCTATAGATCTTTGAAGTTATTAAAATGGAAAATATTTTTTAGGCAAAACAGATATTACAGCTGTTCAAAGAATGAGATTATATCGTCAGCAAAAAAGTAAAAAAAAATACAAGCAGTCAATGAATGTATGTTAATTTTCATTACATGAAGTTCTTCAAACACAAATTACAGAAAACAATATTTATTTAGGCGTTGTTTAACATAATCCACTATGTGAACGAATATTATAGAATTTATTAATCAGCAATTACTTTATATCTCTAATGAAGGTTCATTTCTAAATGCTAATTACAATGACAAACCGATCATGTCATATTTCAAGTATGACTTTAATTACATTATTGTTTTTAAATATTATACATATTTTTAATGCTGTTATAAATATATAATTTATAACTTATCATTATATAAATGTGTGTAATGGTTGGCACTAATAAATGTGTGCCAAAAACTTCGTCGCCCAAAACAGCTCAAAACTTTTTGTGAGCTTAAGATGTCTTTTTTAATGTAGAAATAAGAATTGATCGTTCGGATAGTGATAGCTGCACAAAGCAGACAATTTCTTCGTAATCAACTTCAACTGGATGACCAAAACGTCATGTTTAAGTGAAAAAGCACAAGAACACTATTTGCCAAACCAATTTCGACACTGGCGAAAAGCAGACAATTCCTTTCTAATCAACTTCAAGTGAACGACCAGCACGTCATGTTTGAGTGAAAAATCACCAGAACACAATTTGGCAAACCAAATTTTTAATTGTAAATGAAAAAGAAAAATCATATTACAGTAGCATTTTAAAAATTTTTGTTTTCGGAGCAAAACAATATCCAAACCAAGAGCAATAAAAGAAAGCTGTTATTCTAACAATTCCGCTTTCGTAATACGGACGTCAAGAACATGATATAAACCGTCAAGATTATCGTTAAAATCATAAAAATCATAAATATATCACAATCTGAAAAACGCTAACAACTTTTCCTTCGCCAATTACATAAAAGTTAGTATACTTCGTATTAATTTTCTTATCACATTGACCGTGCTAAAGCTCTTATTACACTCCGTCGTATTTTATAATTTCTCACATTCGTCGCAATCAATTATTCTTATCTACACTTAATTAGCCGATAATCATTAAAATTTATATTTTTGAAATATAATGTTTCAATATGAGTAATTATTTGAAATAATCTTATCGCATTTAAAATTCTCTGGCGCACTGTTTGCCTTAAGGCAGTATAAACATTTTACGATGAGAAGCAAAACAAGCACAAACGACATAGCTTATCGAAATTACAAATATAAACATGTTATTTCATTCCCAGACTGAAATCATATATGTACTTTTATGGGAATGTAATGAATTCGAAACCTGCATATTGCAATAATCAAGCAAAATGATAATCAAGATTGACGTTTTTTGTGTATTCTCAAATACAAAACATTTGTGAACAATAAAGCAAACGTAAAACAAGTTTGTTTATTATCTGGTGAAGTATGTGATTTTGAGCTAGCATTTTTGTAATATTTGTTTTTTTATTCGATTGATGACGTCGGGCAGATTATAAACATACATACATAAACATTACATACTCATTTCCTTTAGCAATTTCACGATGAAGAAAAATGCTATATTGAGGAATTTCTATACAAAGCATTTTTGTTTTATAAAACCATAACAACTTTTTACCTGTACCTAATCAATGCATTGCTGTGTTGTGCCTATAAATAGAAATTTAAATAAAAATGCTATTCTGTTACATCTAGTTATTAAGATGGTGAATAGCGCACGTATCTTTCGTAAATGATGATTGAATATATTAGATGCATCATCGAGAGAAATATCCAACTGAGCATTCCAATGAAACATATCAGTATTTTTTGACTTTCAGTAAATATACTGTAGAAACCAAACAACATACATCACAGCACATGGCACATAACGAACAACCAGCTATCGAAATATGTTTATTTGAATTTTTTTCTGAAATTTTTGATCTGCCTCCTTTTACCCCATAGAAAGAAAACACACCCAATTTTTCGAAATAAAAGCTAAACCCCTACCACTTAGTTTCAATCAAAATATGCAGACACCCGTCCGGGGTTCAAAAGTATAAATTTCAAAAATTTTAAATAATTTTGGCATTTACAAAAAAAAAAATTTTGAAAATTTTGAAATATTATGAAAATTGTGAAACTCATCCATTTACGGTGTCGAAAATGTCGAGAAAATTTGTTTAAACTATATGAGTGCACTCAAAACATTATAAATCTTGGTACGAAACCCAAATTGGAAACATTTGTAGTTATTATTAAAATCTGTGATTTGTGAGTTATTATTAAAATTTGATGTGCATATGTGCAATGATCATATTTGACCGCCAAATGACATGTTTTTAACTGCTGGACCTGCCTTGATAAAAATATTATCAATTCTTCAATCCGTGTAACAAATAAAATGTTTTTTAAATCATTCAAACCGGCCTCCGTTTCCTCAAAAACTGAATTGCCATTTTTGGCACTTTTTGTCGCGTAACTTCAAAACGGATGGACCTACCTTTGTCAAAGACTAATGAAGACGTCTCCCCATCAATAGAATTCGAATGTTTTTTGAATCATTCAAATCGGTTAATCCGTGTTCTCGTAATCGACGACGGAAAATTGTATCCATACACACGCACAAACCACATTTATTTTTAGTAGGAATTCATTTCATTTTTAGTAGGCATTTTGTTTTTCTAAAATATGCTAAAATGTTCAGAAGGCTTTGAAACATGAAGATATGCAAAATTTCATTATCGCTCTTTTTGTGATTACTAAAAATTTACCCAAATCGGTTTCATGCATCAGTGACATTAGGCATAGGAATAAAGATACTGATGAAGATAAATCTGAAGTTCTAATATAGCTCCAACAATATGTGCAGCCCCAATTGTTTCACAAAATAGAGCAAAAGTTAAATCATTAAATCGTTATAAATTGACTACAATTGATTTGAATGGGTGCAATCGTTTATAGACGCATATTTCAGTAATATTGAATTTCGAATGCAATGAAAGTCGATGCGTAATCGCCGGAACATGATAGTATCTAATCCTATAAGATCTAGGCCGTAAAATCTTAATGGCCATTAAAATGATTTAATCTAACGGTGAAAACATTAAATTTTCAGCTCGTTTTGACAGCACGAGGATTTGCAATAAAGTTGGCAAACTTACGAGCGTAAACGTTGATTAAAATAGTTGCACGAAAATGATTAAATTTCGTTTTATATCTTTGTATGCACAGAAAATTGCAATGTTTAGAAACATTATTACAAAATGTTTCTTGCAGCTATAATAGATTTTTGATGATTCTATAAACTGAATGACCAATTTAACGGTTTGCATACACAATAGATAAAACTGTATTGGATGGGGAACTTGCGACGTGCAGGAAATGAAAAAAATCTAAATATTAAAGAGATTTTTTTCAATCTATATTTCGGGTATATAAGCGTATGATTTGGTATTCACAAACTGTTAAATTAACAAAAACTTTACACATAAAAGCTAACCTCCAAAAGGCACAAACGTCATAATATTACCTTTGATTACACTTCACGTGTGTGTTATAAGAGTAACATCAGTAAGTTACACTTATGATAAAATTGTTACTTGAAATTTGTGCCTTTTGGAGGTTAGGTTTTATGTGGAAACCTTCGCATAGCAAATACATAGTTTTTGGACACTTCCTGATTATCAACCCATACGATTATAGACCCGTAACATAACATTTCTATTTCATCTGAAATCTAAGCTGGTTCCTATATCTTTATAATGAATACCAGTGGGATTTGATTCAGAGGTTCACGCTTCGAGCAGCCTGATGTCAAACAGTAATGGCAGCGGTTTTCACTTGGAAATATAGATAGCAACATGTTTTTAACTAAAAATAGCTCTTACCCGGCATCAATAAAAATTCATCACTATTACAAAAAATGTAATAGTCAAATTTATCACCCAGAGACAACTATTTGGGTTGCATCTATAATTGCCAACGTGGTCAGTACCACACAGTAAGTAACTCATCACAACAGCCCAAAAAATATTTAGTTCAATGATAATTTAAAATAATAATAATAATATTGTATGGAAATTGAAATGAATAGCAAGATTACACTACTTTCTTTGAACAGTTAATTTAAAAAAAATGAAATCAACTTGGATGGGAACATTAATGACTGCTTTTTTGCTTTTCTTTTTTCTTTTCAGGACAGCAGAAAAAATTATTAATTTATTTATTAACCAATTTAAATAAGCCACATAACACATAAAAAAATCGGTAATTAAGATGAACCAGGAAGAAAAAAATCTACTCTTTCTAAATTAATCTCTGTTAAATCTCAATGGTCAGATGATTTCTTATTGTTGAAATCAATTTTTATTCCTTAAATTTTTCTTTTTTCCTTTCAGTACAGGTGTAAAAAATATTAAATGTTGATTAACCAATTTAAATAAGCCACATAGAACATAAAAAAACGTACAATAAGATGTACCAAGAAAAGGAAATTTGTTCGACATTAATCTCAGCTAATCTCAAAACCTATGGTCAATGGTAAGGTAATTTCCTATTTTTGAAGTCTATTTTTATTTTTCAAATTTTTCTCTTTGCCTGTTACGACAGGCGTAAATATTATTAATTTTTCAACCAATAAGCCACATGAAACATAAAAAAATTATAATACACCACGAGAAAAAAATATTTTACATTAGTCTCTGTTAATCTCACAATTTTTGGTCAATGATCGGATGATGTCTATTTGTATTCCTTAATTTTTTCTTTTTACCTGTCAGGATAGGTGTAAAAATTAATAATTTTAATTAGCAAATTTAAATGGGCTTGCCCGTAGATAACTGGTTAATAGTGACGGGACTTGATTCAGAGGTCCCGGGTTCGAGACACGCTTCGAGCAGCCTGTTGTCAAGCAGTAGTGACAACGGTTTTAACTAGGAAATATAAAATATTTTTCCAAGTGAAAATAACCCTTGCCAGGCATGCAACAATAAGAAGTCAGCCCTATTAGAAAAAATCTAAAAATAAAATCACCAAATAAGAATGGATCAACGATTGGGTTACTATCTAAAAATACGAAGTAAGGAGAAGTTTCAGCCTAACAGCTCATAGGACGTAAAATTCTAATTGCTGTTAATAAATGTAAAATAAAAAAAAATTAAATGAGCTACTGAAAACATAAGAGAATAGTGCGATAAAATGAACTAGGAAGAGGAAACTTATTCTACATTAATCTCAGTAATCTCAACATTTATGGTTAAAGGTCAAATGATTTGGTATTTTTGAGGCATATTTTTATTTCTCAAATTTTACTTATTTACCTTTTAGGACAGGTGTGAAAATTATTGTATTACAATATTGTTAAAAAAAAAAAGATGGCCCAGGGCCGGACCTGTTCCTGCTATCGCAATTCCTACTAAAAGCGTGAATCCATCCATAATGACCGTAGCAATTTGTCACGTAAACGGTAGTAAAACATCATCCAGTGCGATTGAGCAATTCAGAGCTGATGTCTCACTCGGCTGCGCTAATTAAACCACATTCATCAAATCTTGTACAATTATCAAAGCATTCCGAAAGGCATCCATCTGATGCCCGGAGCGATGTGCATAGATCGATGTCAGGCACGTTTGCTCCGGAAAGGGCAAACAGGAGTTAAACGGTTGGCAGATGGTAATTTGGGGATACAATTAGAGCACATTAGAGATTCTCATATTCTCACCTTTAGATTACCAGTTGTTTTTATTATAAACAAGATCTTGTCTGATTTGTTTTAACAATGAAAATAAAAATGACTAAAAAATATCAGACTTCAAAATCCTGCTTGAAGAAAAATGCACAGACTTGGGAAAAGACATATTTTATTCACTTAGTTAGTTATTCTCAAAATGGAATTAAAATTTTCTAGAAATGTTCGGTAATAAATATATGCAAAAGAAAAATCGAGAAAAAATTGATATCACTACTGTCAACTTTTGCTTCATTATTCTGAGTTAAATCATTGAGAATTCTAATTTGCATTTGTAATCTTAAAAGTATAATTTTTCATTTTAAAGTATATATTTCTCGATAAAGATTGGAAAATGATTGAGAAAAAATGTTCGATACAAGCACTTGGTCGGTATTCTGGCTCGTACAGCAGTGTCACCTTAGGGAAAATCACTGTAATAGGGCATAAATAAGGAATAAAGTATAATTTAATAGAAAAGGGTCTACTTTTTATAAATGTTATCATTCTTAATATCATATAATATCATTTTTAGTTTCGAATTATTTACGAACTAAAAATTTGGCAAACACTTCATTATTTTGAGCTCTTAATAAAAATAATTGTCTCACACATAATTATCTATTACATAAAAATAAGTCGGGTTTTCCTGCCTGACGATATAACTCCAGAACGCACGAACCGATTTCGACGATTTTGCATTCGTTGGAAGGGTCTCGGACTTCGTGAGGTTTATAGCAAAGAAAATTGAAGAAAGATTTCAACAGAAAAGCGGAAAACACTTTTCCTTTTTTAAATACAGCGTCATCTCTGATACTTAGCATCTACTACAAACTAATATTTTTTGTTGACTGCTACTCATTTGTTTGACAGCAGCTACTCATTGTTCTCTGCTCAGTTAATTTCATGTGACAAACCGGCATTGTGTTCATTGTGAAATTGTGCAAAAAAAGTAAAAAAAATAAGTTATTCGTTTCTAACATTTCAATTGGAAACCATCAAATCAATCACGTGTATTATTCAAATTTTTATTCAATTTCAACAGCAGCCAATTTTTTTCTTCATCTTTTAATCACCAAACGAAATGTTACATAAAATGAAACCATCTGGTGGTGAAACGAAGTTCGCCCGGTTTGCTAGTTTTCTATAATTCTATCTTAAATTATTTTAGAAAATCAAACAAACAAACAATTTTACTTAATTATTTATTGGGGCACGCCCGTAGGGTAGTGGTCAGCACTATGGGATTTGAATCAGGTTCGATACCTGTCTCAGAAAACCTGATATCAAGCAGTAGTGTCATCAGCTTTTTTCGATTAAATATATAGATTACCATTGCCACATCAATGAAAGAATCATCACTATTACAGAAATTGTAATAATAAAATGCATCATATAGAGATGGGACAACTGTTTGGATTGCCATCTATAAAAACCGACGGAATTGGGTATTATCATCAAAACATCTCAAAGAACCCTCAAATCGCTGTTAAAATTATATTTCAAGAAATGATTATAACTATGCATATACTGCAAACATAGCCAATGAAAATATTTTATCATGAGAAAAAGGGTACTAAAATAGATTTTTTTTTGTGTGTTTGAGATGTAACACTAGATACATCTCTGTCCATGAGACTTTATTGATGCAAAAAACGTTTGAGCAAAATTTGATTAATTGCTATAAAGTATAAGCCAATTCTGCGGTAATACAGACCATAACAAATCATTGTTATGTCAAAATCATTGTTGGCAGTTTTTACTACCAAGAAACAAGCATAATATAGGGTTGCCATAACAACACTATATTAGCAGCTGTGCTACCGCAGAATTGCTCCCTTAATATGAATTTTATTAGTGACTTTATTGAATATGTATTTCTTTTACTATCCCCAGTCTCCTCTACAACATCACGCGATTTAAATAGCGGCGCAGCTAAGAGCGAAAAGCAATACAAAATGTTCACATTTCAAGAAAATTATCGGTGGAAATAATAAAAGGTAGAGAAATTCGCAACGCATTGCGTAAGATTTTGCAAATAGTCATCGGCTGGATTGGCTTAGCCTAGAGTCAAGAAGTCTCCTCGCGTATCGTACTCTGACGACGGGGTCAAAACGAGCGACTGGAATTGACTTACGAGCATTAAGCGTCAACTTGACTACTTTTGTTTTACTTTCAATGTTTAATTACTTTGACATTTTCGAAGATCGAAGATGGAGATATTGACATTTTCTGAGACAGGTGGAAATTATTGAGAAGAAAATATTTTCATTAGCAAGGAGTCAAAACATGATGGTCGAATAAATGACTAGTAAGAAATGACAGTGGTGCACGCAACTTTGAGGTATAAGACTCGTTTAATTTTAATTTAAATTTAAATTAATTGAAATTTCATATTCCCAAAAAAATAGTGTTAAACTTCGAACAAGGTAGTAAATATAATTTTAGGTTGGCAACTAAGTAAGTGCGGATTTTTGTTAAAAAATCAAAGTTTTTTTTTCGTGGAACTAAATAACTTCTGTAATGCATTATGATCAATGACTTTTTGTTTGGCATCATCATTATCACACTTCCACAAAACTTCTGTTTTTTATTAGCAAAAAATTGGATCAGGTACAATTTTACACCATCATAATCATTAAATTGTTTATCTTTCAAGGAGCTTGATAAAGATCGAAACAAGAAGTAATCAGAAGATGCAAAGTCAACATATATAGTGGATGTGGCAAAACATTCCAACCAAGTTCCAATAATTTTTGCCAAATGGCCAAAGATACGTTATGCCAATAATGAAAAAAATCACCGATTCTATTCGTCAATTTAGGCCGCTTTTCTTCGGCTGCGTTGTTAAATTTCGTTAGTAGATCAATGTAGTCATCATAATTGATATTTTGGTTGAATGGTACAAGTAAAAATAAATAATTTCTTTCTAATCAACTTCAATTAGACAAACAAAGCGTTTTTCATCTTTGAGTAAAAATTTACCAGAACCAAATTTGAACAACCAATTGTTTCCTTGTTTTTAAGGCTTCGAAACCATAAGAACCTCATAACTTTCTGTGATCCATTTTACATTAGTAGAAACAACAAAGCAAAATATAACAAAAAAAATCGATTTGGTTTTCCATCTTTCAACGAACGCCAAACGAAAACTAGGCTATCGATCAAAAAACTCCTTTACTGATAGACAGTTCAATTGCCTACTATCCAATAACAAAAGGCATTTTAAATTTGTACTATGTCATTAAACCTAAAAAATTTTTGAAACCATCTAAGAGTGAAAGTTGCACTTACTTGCCAACCTAATACTATACATCATGAATATTCCATGATTGGAAATTGAAAATTTAATAATTAAAAGTTTGTTGTCTGCAGAAAAAAATTGTACATATAAGGAATTTTGTGATATCATTACGAAATTCATTTCAAGTGAACACTATAAAGTTCTATCGGGATCTATCACACATTTTTAGAAGATCCACTAATTTAAAATTCGTAACTAATAAATAGGACATTTGATCTTATTTCCATCGGAGCCTATCACGCATTTTTAAAAGAGGTAAAAGAAATCCATTTAATTTAAAATTCTCAACCAATTAATAGAATACATAATCCCATTTCTGAAAAACTTTCAGGTCTCTTTAATGATTATACAATGGAATTTCCATATTTAAGAGTTCTTTAGAAACATATCAATATTTTCAAGCTTATTAAATATTGTCAATAATTAAAAGCCTTATTCCAATACAATGCCAATTAATAAATATCTCCTATTTATCTCCCTTCGTCAATATAATCAATAACTAAGTATAGCGTACTCTCATGTCATTACAATTACCATAAATCTCAAGGATTTGCATACGATAACAAGTGCAGCAATTTGCACGTTTCTTTGCAGATTTATTACATGAATATAAACTATGTGTAAGTAATTTTTATTATTTTTGCATTATATATGGTTTCCCAACACCACACTACAAAACTGCACTTGTACTAGATGGTGATAACGAGAAATAAAATGATGCTAATAAAGGAGTTAGATGATGGTAAATGAGTGAGTGAATGGATATTTTTTGGTGCTTGATATCAATATCTCACCATAACACAGAATGCAATTCTTTTAAATCCATAATCTCTTATACTAAGCACCCCTGCCTGTCTGAGATATGTATATATATGAAATGTATATATTGCTAGAAAAATAAAAAAAAGAAAATGCAAAAAAAATGTATTATACTCAATTGTTACAATGATACCAAGATTTTACTATTAAAAAAAAACTACAAGATAAAATATTTGTGTAATAGAGTTTATGCCAAAAGCTCAACTTTGGAATAAATATACATTTTGGTGTGCTGCTACACAGAATATTCATTATCCATGCTTCGAGCTACTATCAAAGTATCCCAGGCTTAGGAGACGTCCATTAATCACGTGATCGATTTTTTTTAAGGATTTTGAACCCACCTCCCCTTTGGTGACACCTGGTGATATTCAGAATTACCTCCCGTCCTCACCAAACATTACGTGTATTTTTAGTAATGAGAAAAAATTGTATTTTTTTTTAAATGTTTGGATTTTTTT
This sequence comes from Ctenocephalides felis, assembly GCF_003426905.1. NCBI lineage: Eukaryota > Metazoa > Arthropoda > Insecta > Siphonaptera > Pulicidae > Ctenocephalides > Ctenocephalides felis. The sequence goes on along the minus strand of NW_020538040.1, from coordinate 21,841,237 downwards.
AGAAATAATCAAGAAAAAAATTGATACACTATACCACTCCCTCCCCGACATGATATTTCGTGATTTTTTGCCAAACACACCCCCTCCCTCTTAAAACCGCCTATGATTATTGGACGCCCCCCTTACAGTAAAATTTAGTATCAATGACAATTGATATACAATGTATATGAACATGAAACCAGTATTGTCCAAAACCAACCGTCAATACATTAACTTTACTAAACCATAGGTTCACAAACTTTTGTGTAGTACCGTGTTTTCTAACTGTACTAAAGTTGATATTAAACATTTTAAATAAAAGTGACTTTTGAGTTTATACATTTATTAAATAAATTTAAAATAACTTATTAATTGAACGTAAAAAATTGGTAATAAAGCTATAACTCCGTTCTACTAGCTATCATGATGTTTTTTATTAAACTGTTAATATTAATTTAAGCTTTGCTCTTAAGTATCCAGAAATACTATAACAGACATAAAAATCGTAAGAAAACATTTCCAAAAATAAGTAGTCTCTCACAATCAGCATATATGGTATTTACGAGTTCAAAATATTTTCTTCACTTTTCAGGTCCATTTAGAAATATTATTTATTGCCTTCATATTATTTACAATATAATGTAAGTATTGGTATTAGTATGGTGCATTGAGATCCACTATAGTGAACTCCCATTTTTATTTTGTGGACCCCCATTTTCATTTTGTGGACCCCTCAAACTTTTTTCGTTGGCGAGGACACTTTCAAAGTTGTCATAGACTCCAAAGGTCCATATTGACCATTTTGGAAACTATTTATAGTTCCCCCATTATATTATAGTGGACCCCAATTTTCATTTTGTTGATCCCTCAAAAATTTTGCATTGGCGTAAACACTTTAAAAGTTGTTGTCATGAACTCCTAGGGTCCACAGGGACAACCTTGGAAACTCGTTACAGTTCACCCAATATATTATAGTGAAAGCCCATTTTCATTTTGTTGACCCCTCAAACTTTATTGGCGTTGACGTGGTCACCTTGAAAGTTGTCCTAGATTCTTAGAGTCAATAAGAACTACTTTGGGAACTATTTATATTGCCCCCATTATATTATAGTGAATCCCATTTTCATTTTGTTGACCCCTCAAACTTTTTCGCGTTGAAACTTCTCGTAGACTCCTTGGGTCTATAGGGACCACTTTGGAAACTATTTATAGTACCCCAATTTTCACTTTGCTGACCCCTCAAACTTTTTGCATTGGCGTAGACACTTTGAAAGTTGCCATGAACTCCTAGGGTCCATATGGATCACTTAGAACATTATCAGTATTAAAGCAATGCAAAAAATATTCCAGAAGAATATGGAAACATTACTTTCTATTTAGACTATTTTAATGACTGATGTCAAATCTTAGAAGCGCACTTGAGCATCAAGCTTTTATTCATTTTGTTTTCACGATAAATCATCCTTTTCATTGTACGTCACTCCTATGATCTTATAGCGCGATTAATCAAAATGGCAAATTTCAAATAGCGAAAAATTAATGTCATTTCAAGTGACCCTAGTCAATTTATTTAAACAACCGTCGTGCTTAAGAATCGATCAGTCAAATCATTCGGCTGCTAAACGTAAATCATCATCTTCATTACAGAATACGTATATCTATAATGTCGCAACAACGGTGAAATCAAATTCCTTCGGATATCTATCATTACATTATATTATGGCTTCATAACCAAAGCCATTTGTGACTTGGTACGTGTGCATTTGTGAATTATGTATTATTATTGCTTACATCTCTCGCCGTGAATAATTTGAAGTAATTTCATTTCACGATAACTGTTACGGCACATATATGTAAAACCGCAAAGAGCTCTACCTAGTCGTGAAATGGCTTCATAAACTAATGCCAACAGTTGCGGGATACAGGTAGCCGATACGAATTTATAAAGCAAATCATAATAGAAACAACTTTTTGATACTAAATTGACGATAAATAAACCGCACTACATACTACTTATCATTAGACTCAAGTCAGTTCATAGAATAGATTGACAATACATGTTTTGGTTCTTTTATCCAAAGTAATCCATCTATTCCGATACTGTTTAGTGACTGAAAATGTGGTACATTAGAAGTCCTGCATTTTCTCAATATTTTTGTTTTTTTTTAAAAAAAATGTGCCTTTAAGCAAATAAAAACCGCTTGAGAGCTATTTGAATGTTTTCGGGATGGTCTGGAATCATTCGGAAGAACTCGCTATTCTTTGGTAATGGTGTCCATGGTAAATTTCGTTGTGCCTTGGTTCATGAACCAAGTTTGTTCTATGAAATGCGTATCCCCTACGTTTTACGAAGGATTGGATTCGACCGTCTTTTAAGTAAGTCGTACAATGAGGTTTGTTGTTTGTATTTCCTACTGATTTGATAGTTTAATTATTAACCTAATACTTTATATTATCATCGGCCGATAGTACGGAATTCTTGATAGTCCGACGCAGGGGTCAGTTTCGAGCAAGCCAGACTAAAGAACTTCTACTATAATAATTTAATTATTAGCATCCTACCTACAATTCCTATTGCATAATTGTCATTTTAGTAGTCCAAACATTTTTCATCTAGCCAATCAATTTTTCTGATCTTATGCAAAACCTAAAATTTATTCGCTCTATACACTGAGACATTTTCAGAACATTTCTGAAACAATGGCAAGCTAAAGATTACCATCGATAAAACTAGATGCGTCAAATATCGATCAATTTTTGCATAAGCATTGATTCGCAGGATATCAGAAAAACCAATTTTTGTAAAAAATGTAAAAATTGTATATTAAAATATAAAACTACAACAACTTTTGAGAAGGAACTAGAGTACCATAGAACTATATGCCAGAGCTATAAAATTTTCTACAGGGCTTTTAAAATTTCACTCGCCAGACATGCATAATTCTAAAATGAGAGTTCAGATTTTGCTTCGTAATTCAAAAATCAAAATTAATTGAAAAGCGTGATAATAAGATATTTAAATATTTAATATCGAAATGTGGTAACTCAATTTTGATAAAATCAGTTTCAGATTAGGGTGGCGCTGCAATTTAATAGACCACATGAATGTTTATATGTGGCAGGCGTTGCATTAGGAAAACCATCCAAAAAAATTGTGTTTAGAAGCAAAATACAATTTTCTAGAAATATTTTTATTGCAATGTCTGCCGGGTCAGCTGTATTGAAGTACTTATGAGATCTCAATCAATTTTCTTATTAGATAGATATTTTAAATTTGGCAAATCCATCAAGGCTGCAGTACCAAAAATTCATTTTTTTAAAAAAGATTATTTTTTCTTAATCTTTGAAAAAAATTAGATTTTTGAGAAATTTTATATTTTTTAATAAAATGGACTTTTTGGAAAAAAAAACTTGAAAAAAATGTTTTTTTTTTATTTTGAAATATTTCGGAAATTTTGAACAATTTTTCAAAGCAATCGCACTGCTTTAGCTCCAACGGATAAACGATGTTACGGAACCCATAGAAATGTAAACAAAACTGATACATATTAATAAAATCTCCATATAATATCTGATAATTGGCTTTTTTTTACTTTTTTTCTCGAAAATTTAATCATGATAAACTGCAGTTCTTCATCTTGTCAACATGTAAAATATTTTTTTGGACTTCCGTTTTCTTAAAAACTGAGATACAGTTTTTGGCACTTTTTGCCCTGTATGTTCAGACCGGCTAGACCTGCTTTTACCAAACTAATCAGCACGTCTCCTTATCACTACAAATCGAATGATTTTTGAAGTATTCAAATCGGTTGATCGGTGTTCCCGAAATCGTCGATAAAAATTGTATCCGCACATACAAACACAAATCACACACACACACACACACACACACACACACCAACACGCATACATACATCCATTTTTTTCTAAGGCAAAACGATCAGAAACCTTCAAAACGTGAAGATATATAAAAAATTTCTTACCCTACGGGAACTTAAAAAAACATTTTTAAATTTAATATTTTCTGTATATTATAATAATATAGCAGGTAGAATATTAATCTGTAAGATTTATTGTTGATATCAGATAAAAGTTATATATATATATATAAGAAATGAATATATAAAATAGATAAAATTGTTAAAATGATGAATCTATAATTTATAATAAATCTGAGTAGGTATTTCTCTATTTTTGTTTCTTTCTATTATTAAAACTTTTTGTTAAGAAATTAAGGAATACTCATCATGGCATGGTCGTAAAATATTTTGGCACCATTGATTGTTTTGATACGATTTCAATTGTTCTTTGAATTCAATGCAATTTGTTCGCATGTAATAAAGTCTTATGGAATTATATCATTCATTACTCGATAGGTGATTCGTTTATTCGGTAATTGCAAGTCGAAGTAACAAGACATAGTCAAAATTTATAAATCGTACTAATTTAGTTCTATATTGAAAAATTACTATTCATAGTAAATATGACAAGAGAAACTATATTGTGTGAAAAGAGCTTTAATGAGACGTTGGAGATAATAATATTAGAGTTTTGGATCGTAACTCTTCCTCCGCATAAAGTGGCAGCCATACCAGAGAGCGAAGACACTATCATCACAGTCAAGTTTTACGAAATTAATAAATATAGAAAACGTGTATTTCAAAACGACGTGTTTCTTATGGTACTGAAACCTGTGAAAAAAAATTCGATTTCGATTGAATTTGATGGAGACACTTTTCGCGTCAAGGCTGCCAAAGTGGTCCCAGAAATATGGCGTGATCTGCTGAAGAAAGAAGTTGAGAATGGAAATAATGAACTGCTTAAGAAAGAAGTTGAGAATGGTAATGATGAACTGCTTAAGAAAGAAATTGAGAATGGTAATGATGAACTTCTTAAGAAAGAAATTGAGAATGGTAATGATGACCTTCTTAAGAAAGAAATTGAGAATGGTAATGATGAGCTGCTTAAGAAAGAGATTGAGAATGGAAATGAAAATGATGAATGAAGATCATTTTTGAAGAAGAAGCCAATATCACTTTTATAATTGTATACTGGTAATGAATTTACTTTATATAATGTAGAATATAATAGAATTTTGTTTATTGTAATTATACTGAATTCATTTCATGTAATTGTGTATTGGTAGATAATAAACAGGCAAAAAAAAATATTTTTTTGATTTTTAGTGTCTAAATTATAATAGTGAATTAATTCATGACTTATAAAATTTTTATTCTCGGCAAAATGGACAAATTCATTATATTACTTAATGAATTGAATTTGAAATATTTTTTACTTTATGAAATTACTTTATGATTTGAAATTGATTTTTTTTTTTTGACAAATTATGTGGTGCAAGTACTAAAGTTCAAAATTAATTAATATCTTAACTACCAAACTCCTAGTTTCCATCAATAAAAAAATCATAAAATATAGATTTTTCCATATAATTGATAATAACCTAGTACCATCATATTAGACGAGTATATTTGTTAACCCCAATGAACTTTAATTATTCAAAAGTTTCAAAAAATACTTTGTAGAAATTTTTAGTAATAATGTATTTTGGCAACATTCATTGTTTCAATACGAAAACAGTTGTTATTTCCGTTCAATTCAATTCAATTATTATTTGTTCTAAGAATGTAACATGAGCTTTTGAAATGGACAATGTATAAGCATGCATTGTATGTAACGAACACATTGTATGCAACGCATAGTTATTGAATTTGTATTAAATTACTTTTCAGGATGTTATATTTTGTGCAATATTATTTAACAATATTTTGATGTCAAATCTGAGCGATGGGTTAGGGTTTGAAAAGCATTTTTATTGCTTAAGGGGGTATTGTAAACTTTTTGATATTTTTTTATAGAGTTCCCTGTAGTATGAAATATGTTCATCTTTAATTTCCTTGATTTGAACTTCGAATATCAAAAAAAGTTGTAATTTTTTTATTTCGAACAGTCGCTTTTTTGTAAAAAACATTGTCCGCAACTTATATGATTGCTAAATTATTTTAAATTAATAATATCTAAATTTTTTTTTAACTTCCTGTAGGGTATATTATAGTAATCGCAAAAAAATCGAAAATTACATACATTTTTATGTATCTTTATGTTTTCGAAGGTTTCTGAACATTTTAGCATACCTTCCAAAAAATGAATGTATATGTGTGTGTATGTATGTGCGGATACAATTTTTCGTCGACAATTTCGAGAACACAAATCAACCGATTTGAATGATTCAACAAACATTCGAGTCCTATTAATAAAGAGAAGGTAATTTAGTTTCTGAGAAAAAGAAACGTCCGATTTGAATGATTCTAAAAACATTTTATTTGTATTGGCAAAATGAAGAACTGGTTAAATTTTTTTGAAAAGGCAGGTTTAAAGGTTTAGGAGATCCAAAAAAATAATTTGATATGCATATAAAATTATTTGATATTTTATACAGATAGTGATATATTAAGTACAATATTTGTCCTCGGGCAATGCCATTTGGTATATAAATATCAAAAGAATAATTATAAGTATCTACTAATGAGTAACATAAGCAAAATATATAATACTGTAAAAAACAGTTCAAAATTTTCAAAAAATTTCAAATTATGAAATAACGAACTGCCTTCTTGGAAACAATACCCACAATTTCTCAAATTCTACTGAACCGATTTACTTAAAATTATTATAGATACTTCTTCATAGACTTATCATTATGAACTACTTATCCATAAATTCCAACGATTACTATTTTTAAAAAATCGAGAATGAAAAAAAAGTTGTAAAAAAATAATTATTCTTCAGACAATCATTATTTTGTGAAATTTTTTTGGCTAGTTCTTATTGTTAGTTAGATCAAACAATTATGGCATTATTCTAGATTGCTATTTTTTTTTTCATATTTATTCGAAGGCTGAAAACATGGATATGGTTAGGGGCCATTTTTTTGGGGGTGGGGGCTCTACATTTCTTTGTAAAACTAAAACTTTTTTACTGTGGTTTAATATTCTCATAACATTAATTGATGATTTGTAAGAAAAATTATAGTGAAAATATTGTTATCCTTTTTATAGCCTTTCAAAAATCGCATAAAATTAATGCTTTTAAACAATAAATCATTTACAATTCCTTTAATTTAACATACTAGCATAATTACTATTATCTATACTGTTAAGATACTTGTAAGCCTGGATTTCGTTAAAAATTAAATGGATTTTGAAAAGGATCCATAAAGGCATTGAAAGTCTTTTAAAAAACGTCATTCGTAGTATAAACGTTTGACTAAAAAATCGCACACTTTCCCAATTTTCAAAATTAATTATTCCACAACGCCCATTTCTAGCAACTATTATTTTTTTGCCTCGCGTGCGAATAAAAACAAACCGGTAATTATATAGGTTAAAATTGGATGAGCAAAATTATGATTGTGGCCCGAACGGGTTTGCCCGTGTGTTATTATCAAGATTAACATAGCGGCATTTTTTCTTAGAAGGTATAATGGTTAGTTAGAATAAACGTTTTCGGAGACACGAGAAACGACAATGGTAATTATATGTGGTGTCTAAGGTAACAGTAGGACAGATTATGTCATAATTCGGTTTGTAAAAGATCGAGATATAGATCACTGTCGGATCTTCAGCCGAAACATGTGTAATTTTAAGATTCCTCATCTAAAGGTACAAAGAAAAATGAAAGAATCTAGAGACATATTTCTCCAACGACCATTGAATTATCACACAGAAATATTAAACTAAAACGTCCTTAGGCGCGACTAGGGTGTAAATCCGTACAAATGCAACGGAAGTGCGTTACGGCAAGGTCGAGTGCCAATGATTCGTCGTTTGCTCTCGATTATATCATTTCTATACGGGTCGATTGTGATTAGTCGTGATTACATTTATTATATAAAAATTTGAAATAAAAATCATCAGCAAAAATGTACTAGTTTTGCCAAGTAAAATATAAAAAAAATTAATTATTATAAATAGTCTAATTTCTAAACTAATTTCAAAGAAACAAGTATCAAATAAATATCAAATATCAATGAATATTAGTCAAACTAAATATGGTACCCAAATTAATTATTTTATAAACTAAACAATTATTTTCTTATTTCAATAAAAATGCGATTATATTTTAAAATTCGGCAAACATTTGCATTAACTTATGGACGTCTGGGGATTAATATTTCAAGTCCATACGAGAGTGTAATGGTCTTCCACTTAAACAAACAGATTTGTTTGATATTTGCAGAATCCATTATTCATACTGACTGAACTCTGAAAACAATTTTTAATCGTTCTTATTTTAAATTGCTATAACGAAAACGCCGCGCATTTACAGTTCGATAGTTTTCGAGGTAAATATATTGATATTGATGAATGTATTATTTTCTCTAAATAATAATAATTTTATTTGCTTTATAGAAATTTTGTACTACATTTTTGCAGTACAGTAATAATGATGAGCCATAGGGTGGAGCAGGGCTTAAAGGTGCGCGGGTAAAAATGTCCATCACTGATGTCTCAAAAACAAATACAGTTAGGAATCTTACCAACAATATTTTAAAGTAGAGGGATAAATATGTATATCTAGTCATCACCTTGATCTTATGACATTGTTATCGGGAGATAAATGGCAATGTTTTGAAAATCCACAACAAAATTATTTCTTTTGTAGTTAGTTTTTTGGTTCTGACCTTGATTTAAGCCTACGTTATTTATTTGTTTTTGTGGCTCGTATAGCAGCGACACCTCTACTCTAGTAGTAAAGTGTTAATGAAATATTAAATTCATTTATGTCTAAACAAATTTATATAAATAAAAAATTCTCTACTGCGCCTAGAATGAAGGACTCCTTATTCACAAACCACAAACATAATCTCTCCAGACATTTGTGAACGAATACCATTTTCCATTCAATACAAAGATCATTCAAAAATACGATCTCATCACCTTATGCAAATTGAATTTCCTACTAAAAACATGTACAAGAAGTTTTAAAAAAAATATGTGTCACATCCGTCAAATAAATGTCTGAGTTAA
>NW_020538040.1:21812798-21831211 GCF_003426905.1 Ctenocephalides felis | reverse complement strand
TATATTTCTAAAGTATGCCAAAATTTTCAGAAGGCTTTGAAACGTGAAGATATGCAAAATTTCATTTCCGATCTTTTTGTGATTACTATAACTTTACCCACGGGAAGTTAAAAATCAGTTTCATGCATCAGTGTCATTAGGCATAGGTTATAAAGATACTGATGAAGATAAATCTGAAGTTCTAATATAGCTCCAACAATACGTGCAGCCCCAATTGTTTCACAAAGTAGAGTAAAAGTTAAATCATTAAATCGTTATAAATTGATTACAATTGATTTGAATGGGTGCAATCGTTTATAGACGCATATTTCAGCAATATTGAATTTCGAATGCAATGAAAGTCGATGCGTAATCGCCGGAACATGATAGTATCTAATCCTATAAGATCTAGGCCGTAAAATCTTAATGGCCATTAAAATGATTTAATCTAACGGTGAAAACATTAAATTTTCAGCTCGTTTTGACAGCACGAGGATTTGCAATAAAGTTGGCAAACGTACGAGCGTAAACGTTGATTAAAATAGTTGCACGAAAATGATTAAATTTCGTTTTATATCTTTGTGTGCATAGAAAATTGCAATGTTTAGAAACATTATTACAAAATGTTTCTTGCAGCTATAATAGATTTTTGATGATTCTATAAACTGAATGGCCAATTTAACGGTTTGCATACACAATAGATAAAACTGTATTGAATGGGAATCTTGCGACGTGCAGAAAATGAAAAAAAAATATATTAATGAGATTTTGTTCAATCTATGTTTCGGGTCTATAATCGTATAAGTTGTTATCCACAAACTGTCAAAAATTAACAAAAACTTAATACATAAAACCTAACCTTCAAAAGGCACAAAAGTCATAATATTAACTTCGGTTACACTTCATGCGTGTTAGAAGAGTAACATCAGTAAGTTGCACTTATGATAAAATTATTATTCGACATTCATGCCTTTTGGAGGTTTAGTTTTATGTAGACAACGCCTGATCGCACAGCAAATACATAGCTTTTGGCCACTTCCTTATCATCAACTAACACGATTATAAACCCTTAACATAACATTTCAAATTTATCTGAAAATTGGTCTCTATAACTTCATAATATATAAATGTGAGATTTGATTCGGAGGTTCACTTTTCGATACACGCTTCGAGCAGCCTGATGTCAAGCAGTAGTCACATCGGTTTTCACTTGGAATTATAGATAGCAATATGTTTTCAACTAAAATTTATAATTTAAAATAATAATAATAATATTATAAACAAATTGAAATAAATAGTAAGATAACAAGATAACATTACTTTTCCTTTGAATAAAAATGAAAGAAATTCGGATGGGAACATCAATGTCTGCTTCTTTGTCAAGTTTTCATTTATACATTATTCTTATTGTAATTAAAAATAATAATGTTAATAATAAAAAGTAAAAAATGAAGTGTGCAAAATATTTTTTTACGCGAACTCATAAAACTTTAAAAAATCGTGTATTTATGATGGTCCAGAAAAATTGTCATAATATATTAATCTCAAAATCTGGTCAATGTAAAGATGATTTCGTATTTTTGAAGTCTATATTTATTCCTTAAATTTTTCTTTTTTCCTTTCAGGACAGGCCTAAAAATTATTTATTTTTTGATTAACCATTTTAAATAAACTACACAAAAAAATATAATGCCAGGCATAATAATTCAATATTAATCTCATTATCAGTTAATTTCAAAATCTTTGATCAAGGTAAAAATGATTTCGTATTTTTGAAGTCTATTTTTATTCCTTAAATTTTTCGATTTTCCTTTTACGACAGATGTAAAAATTATAATTTTTTGATCGACCAATTTAAGTAAGCCACATAAAACATAAAAAAATCGGTCATTAAGATGAACCACAAGGTAAGCGGTTTAGAGCGATGGGACTTGATTCAGAGGTCCCGGGTTCGAGACACGCTCGAGCAGTTGGCAAGCAGTAGAGCCAACGGTTTTCACTTGGAAATATAGATAGCAATATGTTTTCAAGTAAAAATAGCCCTTGCCAGACATTGCTGCAACAATAAGAAGTCAGCCTTATTAGATAAATACTAGTAATAAAATCATCAAATATGAATGGATTAACCATTGGGTTACCATCTAAAAATACGAAGTAAGGAGAAGTTTCAGCACAACAGCTCATAGGACGTAAAATTCTGATTGCTGTTAATATATATGAAATATAAAAAAAATAAATGAGCTACTGAAAACATAAAACAAATCTTGCGATAAGATGAACCAGCAAAAGTAAAATTTATTTTACATAAATCTCAGTAATCTCAACATCTATGGTTAAAGGTCAAATGATTTGGTATTTTTGAAGCATACTTTTATTTCTCAAATTTTACTTATTTACCTTCTAGGACAATTATATATACCTAGTAGTAGCACGCCGCTGGGTGTTGCTACTATCTTCTGGTTTATATTATAAGATAATTATAGTTAGCAATCCCTGCTTAATGTTAATGCCCATGTAAGACAGATTGCAGAATAAATTAAATAAATAAAACCTTCTAAGACAGGTATGAAAATTATTGTACAACAATTGATATTAAAATAATGATCCAGGACCGGACCTGTTGCTGTCGCAATTCCTACTAAAAGCGTGAATCCATCCATAATGACCGTAGCAATTTGTCACGTAAACGGTAGTAAAACATCACCCAGTGCGATTGAGCAATTTAGAGCTGATGCCTCACTCGGCTGCGCTAATTAAACCACATTCATCAAATCTTGTACAATTATCAAAGCATTCCGAAAGGCATCCATCTGATGCCCGGAGCGATGTGCATAGATCGATGTCAGGCACGTTTGCTCCGGAAAGGGCAAACAGGAGTTAAACGGTTGGCAGATGGTAATTTGGGGATAGAGCACATTAGAGATTCTGACATTGCTACTTATGGATTACCAGTTGTTTTTATAAAAAGTAAGATCTCGTCTGAATTTTTTTTAAACAATGAAAAAAAAAATGATTGGAATTAAATAACATCGAACTTCAAATCTTACTTAAACAATAATGTACAGAACTAAATTTAAGCAATAAATTTAGTTAAAAGCTGTTCGCTAGTTATTCATAAACGAAAATAAAGGTTACTAGCAACGTTTTTTTATCTACCACATAATTAATGGTTTTTGAGGTTGTTGCACCTTGAAACTTGTTATGGACTCCTAGAGATTATAAGAAAGACTTTGAGAACTATTTATTTAACCCCCATTTTCATTTTGTTGACCCCTAAAACTTTTTGGACACCTTGAAAGTTGTCATAGACTCCAAGGATCCATATGGACCACTTTGTAAACTATCAGTACTTAAGTGGTTAGGGGTACTCACAATTTGTAAAAAATCTAGGTTTGCTTTTTTTTGCCACATAATTAATGGTTTTTGAGGTCTATGATAATAAAGACACTAAAGTACTGCATTAGGGCAGATCCGTAAGCTGAGTTAATCCAACTCGATTTAGGGAAGAAGAAAATAGTGCAAGAAATTTTCCATTGCCTATTCACAACGCAGTGCCCGAAATGGTTTTTTCAATTGTAAATATATTTTTGATCTATATTCCCAAGTAAAAACTGGTATCACTACTGCATTATGTCAGGTTATCCAGATCAGGGGTTTAAACCCACACAAAGCAGCGCGCTTAACAGTTACGCCATGCAACATTTTCGTTAATTTATATAGGTGCATTTTAATAAGATGAGAAGAGGCTGCAAAATACTACAGTAGAAAAATGAATCGTAAGTACTTAACCCCGTCGCCTATAGAAGACATCCGCAAGACGAGCAGGGTCTACGAACGTCGCTTATAGACGACAACTAGTGTGTCGACTCTTGCTTCATTATTAATCATTCTGAGTTAAATTATTGAGAATTCTAGTTTGCTATTGTAATATTAAGTTTTTTTTTAAATATTTTTCTTGATAAATATTAGAGAATAATTGAGTTTCCATAATTAACAAGGACTTGGTCGGTATTCTGGCTCGTACAGCAGTGTCATCTCAGGAAAAAAACACTGCAATAGGGCAAGATAAAGGTTAAAGAATAATTTATAAAAAGGGTCTACTTTTTGTAAATGTTATCATTCTTAATATCATATAATATCATTTTTAGTTTCTAATTATTTACGAAGTTTCTAATTTGAGCTCTTAATGAAAATAATTGTCTTACACATATTTATTTTCTATATTTCTATCTTAAATTATTTTAGAAAATCGAACAAGCAAACAATTTTACTTAATTATTTATTGGAGCACACCCTTAGATTTTCGGTTAGAGCTATGGGATATGAATCAGGTTCGATGCCAGTCTCAGACAGTCTGATGTCAAGCAGTAGTGCTTTATATGTTATGATAGCAATATAGTTTCCAAGTAAAAATTGCCTTTATTATCAGGCATTGTCACATCAATAAAACAATCATCACTATTACAGAAATTGTAATAATAAAAAGCATCATACAGAGATGGAACTACTGTTTGGATTGCCATCTATAAAAACGGACGGAATTAGTTAGATATTATCATCAAAACCTCTTAAAGAACCCTTAAATCGCTGTTAAAACAATTTAAGTTAAAACAACAAAAGAAATAATTATAACTGTGCATACTGCAAATATAACCAATAAAAATAATTTAGCATGAGAAAAAAGGTTCGTAAAATATTATAGACTTTTTTGGTATGTTTGATATGTAACAATAATACTCCTCTGTTCATGATGCAATCATTTGATGCAAAAAACGTTTGACCAAAATGTGATTAATTGCTATAAAGTATAGCCAATTCTGCGGTAATACAGCCGCTACTTTGTTATGGCAACAGTTTTTACTACCAAGAAACAAGCGTTGCCATAATAACACTATGTTATCGACTGTGTTACCGCCCCCTTAATATGAATCTTATAAGTGACTTTATTGAATATGTATTTCTTTTACTATCCCCAGTCTCCTCTACAACATCACGCGATTTAAATAGCGGCGCAGCTAAGAGCGAAAGCAATACAAAATGTTCACATTTCAAGAAATTATCGGTGGAAATAATAAAAGGTAGAGAAATTCGCAACGCATTGCGTAAGATTTTGCAAATAGTCATCGGCTGGATTGGCTTAGCCTAGAGTCAAGAAGTCTCCTCGCGTATCGTACTCTGACGACGGGGTCAAAACGAGCGACTGGAATTGACTTACGAGCATTAAGCGTCAACTTGACTACTTTTGTTTTACTTTCAATGTTTAATTACTTTGACATTTTCGAAGATCGAAGATGGAGATATTGACATTTTCTGAGACAGGTGGAAATTATTGAGAAGAAATATTTTCATTAGCAAGGAGTCAAAACATGATGGTCGAATAAATGACTAGTAAGAAATGACAGTGGTGCACGCAACTTTGAGGTATAAGACTCGTTTAATTTTAATTTAAATTTAAATTAATTGAAATTTCATATTCCCAAAAAAATAGTGTTAAACTTCGAACAAGGTAGTAAATATAATTTTAGGTTGGCAACTAAGTAAGTGCGGATTTTTGTTAAAAAATCAAAGTTTTTTTTCGTGGAACTAAATAACTTCTGTAATGCATTATGATCAATGACTTTTTGTTTGGCATCATCATTATCACACTTCCACAAAACTTCTGTTTTTTATTAGCAAAAAATTGGATCAGGTACAATTTTACACCATCATAATCATTAAATTGTTTACCTTTTAAGGAGCTTGATAAAGATCGAAACAAAAAGTAATCAGAAGATGCAAAGTCAACATATATAGTAGATGTGGCAAAACATTCCAACCAAGTTCCAATAATTTTTGCCAAATGGCCAAAAATATGTTATGCCAATAATGAAAAAAATCACCAATTCTATTCGTCAATTTAGGCCGCTTTTCTTCGGCTGCGTTGTTAAATTTCGTTAGTAGATCAATGTAGTCATCATAATTGATATTTTGGTTGAATAGTACAAGTAAAAATAAATAATGTCTTTCTAATCAACTTCAATTAGACAAATAAAGCGTTTTTCATCTTTGAGTATAAATTTACCAGAACAAAATTTGACAAACCAATTTTGACACTTTCGTTTTTCTTGAGGCTTCGAAACCATAAGAACCTCATAACTTTTTGTGATCCATTTAACATTAGCAGAAACAACAAAGCAAAATATGACAAAATATCTCGATTTGGTTTTCCATCTTTCAACGAATGCCAAACGAAAACTAGGCTATCGATCAAAAAACTCCTTTACTGATAGACAGTTCAATTGCCTACTATCCAATAACAAAAGGTATTTTGAATTTGTACTATGTCATTAAACCTAAAATTTTTTGAAACCATCTAAGAGTGAAAGTTGCACTTACTTGCCAACCTAATACTATACATCATGAATATTCCATGATTGGAAATTGAAAATTTAATAATTAAAATTTTGTTGTCTGCAGAAAAAAATTTTACATATAAGGAATTTTGTGATATCATTACAAAATTCATTTCAAGTGAACACTATAAAGTTCTATCGGAATCTATCACACATTTTTAGAAGATCCACTAATTTAAAATTCGTAACTAATAATTAGGACATTTGATCTTATTTCCATCGGAGCCTATCACGCATTTTTAAAAGAGGTAAAAGAAATTCCATTTAATTTAAAATTCTCAACCAATTAATAGAACATATGATCTTATTTCTGCAAAACTTTCAGGTTTCTTTAATGATTATACGATGGATTTTTCATATTTAGAAGTTCTTTGAAAATATATCTTATATTATTAATATATTTTCAGGCTTATTAAATTGTCAATAATTAAAAACCTTATTCCATTACAATGCCACTTAATAAATATCTCCAATTTATTTCCCTTCGTCAATATAATCAATAACTAAGTATAGCGTACTCGCATGTCATTACAATTACCATAAATCTCAAGGATTTGCATACGATAACAAGTGCAGCAATTTTGCACGTTTCTTTGCAGATTTATTACATGAATATAACTATGTGTAAGTAATTTTAATTATTTTTGCATTATATATGGTTTCCCAACACCACACTACAAAACTGCACTTGTACTAGATGGTGATAACGAGAAATAAAATGATGCTAATAAAGGAGTTAGATGATGGTAAATGAGTGAGTGAATGGATATTTTTTGGTGCTTGATATCAATATCTCACCATAACACAGAATGCAATTCTTTTAAATCCATAATCTCTTATACTAAGCATCCCTGCCTGTCTAAGATATGTATATATATATATGAAATGTATATATTGCTAGATAAATAAAAAAAATGCAAAAAAATGTATTATACTAAATTGTTATATGATACCAAGATTTTACTATTAAAAAAAACTACAAAACAAAATATTTGTGTAATAGAGTTTATGCCAAAAGCTCAACTTTAGAATAAATATACGTGGTCTGTTCAAAAGTACCCGGAATTACTAATAATTAAATTTCGCGGGTCTGGAGTGTCTGATTGTCAAAATTTTTTTTTATTGTGTTGGTATACATGCCCCTAAAGTATGATGAAATTTTCAGCTATATTCACTGTTTACTTTGTCTGTGGTAGTCGCTAAGGTTCGACATGTTTTTCTGAGCTCGGCGATTTTTACAATGGAAGAATTGAAAAGTCAAGAATTTGTATTAAATTTTGCGTAAAAAATGAAATAAAGTGTTGCAAAGTGCAAAAATTCACCAGATATGGCTCCGTGTGACTTTTTCCTATTCCCAAAGTTGAAGAGACCCATGAAAGGACGGCGGTTTTCCTCGATTGAAGAAAATCGCTGAGAGTGCTCAAGGACATATCAAAAAGTGAATATCAAGGGTGCTTCGAAAATTGGAAAAAACGCTGGCATAAGTGTATTATATCTGGGGGGGACTACTTTGAAGGGGACCACATTAATGTAGACGAATAAATAAATATTTTTTTGAAAAAACGAAAATTCCGGGTACTTTTTGAACAGACCACGTACATTTTGGTGTGCTGCTATACAGAATATTCATTATCCTTGCTTCGAGCTACAATCAAAGTATCCCAGGCTTAGGAGACGTCCATTAATCACGTGATCGATTTTTTTAAAGGATTTTAAACCCACCTCCCCTTTGGTGACACCTGGTGATATTCAGAATTACCTCCCGCCCTCACCAAACATTCGTGTATTTTTAGTAATGAGAAAAAATTGTATTTTTTTTAAAATGTTTGGATTTTCTTTAGAAATAATCAAGTAAAAAATTGATACACTATACCACTACCTCCCCGACATGATATTTCGTGATTTTTTGCCAAACACACCCCTACCTCTTAAAACCACCTATGATTATTGGACGCCCCCCTTACAGTAAAATTTAGTATCATTGACAACTGATATACAATGTATATGAACATGAAACCAGTATTGTCCAAAACCAACCGTCAATAATTAACTTTACTAAACCATAGATTCCCAAACTTTTGTGTAGTACCGTATTTTCTAACTGTACTAAAGTTGATATTAAACATTTTAAATAAAAGTGACTTTTGAGTTCATACATTTATAAAATAAATTTAAATTAACTTATTAATTGAACGTAAAAAATTGGTAATAAAGCTATAACTCCGTTCTACTAGCTATCATGATGTTTTTTATTAAACTGTTAATATTAATTTAAGCTTTGCTCTTAAGTATCCAGAAATACTATAATAGACATAAAAATCGTAAGAAAAACATTTTAAAGAATAAGTAGTCTCTCACCATATATGGTCTTTACAAGTTCAAAATATCGAATGTTCTCTTCACTTTTCAGTTCCATTTAGAAATATTATTTATGCCTTCATATTATTTATAGTATAAAATGAGTGAATTGATATTAGCATGGTGCATTGAAATCCACTATAGTGGACTACCATTTTTACTTTGTGGTCCCTCATTTTCATTTTGTGGACCCCTCAAACGTTTTGTTCGTTGGCGTAGACACCTCCTTGAAAGTTATCATAGACTCCAAAGGTCCATATGCACCATTTTGGAAACTATTTATAGTTCTCCCATTATATTATAGTGGACCCCAATTTTCATTTTGATGACCCTTCAAACTTTTTGCATAGACACTTTGAAATTTGTCATGAACACCTAGGTCCATAAGGACCATGTTTGAAACTATTTATAGTTCCTCCTCCATTATATTATAGAGAACCCTCATTTTCATTTTGTTGACACCTCAAACTTTTATTCCTTGATGTGAACACCTTGAAATTATCATAGACTCCCAAGGTTCATATGCACCATTTTGGAAACTCCTTATAGTTCACACACTATAATAATAGTTTTCATTTTGTGACCCCTCAAACTTTTTGCATTGGCGTAGACACTTTGAAAGCTGTCAGACTCCTAGGGTCGACAAGGACCACCTTAGGAACTATTTATAGTTTACCCATTATAATATAGTAGACCCGCATTTTCATTTGTTGACCTCTGAACTTTTTTACGTTGGCGCGGATGCCTTGAAAGTAGTCATAGACTTCTAGAGTCCATAAGAACCACTTTGGAAACTATTTATTGGCCCCTCAAACTTTTTGCATTGGCGTAGACACTATGAAAGTTGTTATAAACTTCTAGAGTCCATATGGACCACAAAGCAATTAACAAAATATTCCCGAACAATATGGAAACAATACTTTCTATTTGGAAACGACGGATGACAAATTTCAGAAGCGCACTTGAGCATCAAGCTTTTATTCATTTTGTTTCGAGATAAATCATCATTTTCATTGTACGTCACTCCTATGATCTTATAGCGCGATTAATCAAAATGGCAAATTTCAAATAGCGAAAAATTAATGTCATTTCAAGTGACCCTAGTCAATTTATTTAAACAACCGTCGTGCTTAAGAATCGATCAGTCAAATCATTCGGCTGCTAAACGTAAATCATCATCTTCATTACAGAATACGTATATCTATAATGTCGCAACAACGGTGAAATCAAATTCCTTCGGATATCTATCATTACATTATATTATGGCTTCATAACCAAAGCCATTTGTGACTTGGTACGTGTGCATTTGTGAATTATGTATTATTATTGCTTACATCTCTCGCCGTGAATAATTTGAAGTAATTTCATTTCACGATAACTGTTACGGCACATATATGTAAAAACCGCAAAGAGCTCTACCTAGTCGTGAAATGGCTTCATAAACTAATGCCAACAGTTGCGGGATACAGGTAGCCGATACGAATTTATAAAGCAAATCATAATAGAAACAACTTTTTGATACTAAATTGACGATAAATAAACCGCACTACATAATACGTATCATTAGACTCAAGTCAGTTCATAGCATAGATTGACAATACATGTTTTGGTTCTTTTATCCAAATTAATCCATCTTTTCCGGTGGCTGTTTATTGACGAACTCCTGAGAATGTGGTACAGTACAAGTCCAACATTTTCGATAATTTTGTTTTTTTTTTCAAAAATGTGCCTTTAAGCAATAAAAACGCTCGAGAGCTTATGAATGTTTTCGGGATGGTATAGAATCATTCGGAAGAACTCGCTATACTTCGGTAATCATTGTGTTCATGGTGAATTTCGTTGTGTCTTGGTTCATGAACGAAGTATGTTCTACGAAATACGTATCCCTACGTTTTACGAAGGATTGGATTCCTACACCTATCTTCCAATTCCATTATAGAAAAGCAAAAAATTATTCGCTCTACACGCTGAGACATTTTCAAAACATTTCTGAAACATTGGCGAGATAAAGGTTGCCATCGATAAAACTAGATGTGTCTCAATTCTTGTATAAGCACGGACTCGCACTATCAAGAAAAGCAATTTTAGCATAAAAAGTAGAACTTTTATATTACAATCTGAAGCTGCAACAGCTTTTGAGAGGGAACTATATACCATAAAATATACGCCAGAGCTTAAAATTTTTTCACAGAGCTTTTGGAATTTTACTCGATTCGCTAGGCATGCATAATTCAAAAATGAATGTTCGGCTTTTGCTTTAATAATATATCTAAATATTTGATATCTAAAAGTGCCAACTCAATTTTAACAAAATCAGTTTCAGATTATGGTGGCACTTTAGGCCACATGAACATTTCTATGTGGCAGGCGCTGCATTAGGTAAACCATCCAAAAAAAATTGTGTTTAGCAGCAAAATAAAATTTCTAGAAATACTTTATTGCAATGTTTGTCGGGTCAGTGTAAGTACTTATGAGATCTCGATCAATTTCCGTATTACATTTTTTAAATTTGGCTAATCCATCAAGACTGAAATATATACACAATAGCAGAAGAAATAAGAAGATTCGCATCCAAATACAGAACTAGTGGAGTGCATGAACTAGTGGAGTGCATCGTGCTTTAAGACAAATTGCTGGAACTTCCGTACCGTAATTAAAAATCTTGGTACGGAATCCAAAAATATTACAAAAAAATGTGTACACATTATGAAAATCTCTATACAATATCCTATAATTTGATGCACATATGTCCAATAAACATTTTTGACCGCCAAATGACATTTTTTAACCTATTTCTATTGAGAATCCATAACCGCTGAACCTGCCCTCCAAAAAATTAATCAGTTCTTCATCTTCTCAATACAAGTAAAATGTTTATTAAATTATTAAAATCGGACGGTCCGATCTCTTAAAAACTGAGCTACTGTTTTTGGCACTTTTTGCCCCGTATCTTCGGAATGGCTAGACCAGCCTTTGCAGAAAACTATTCAGCACGTCTCCTTATCAATACAAATAGAACACTTTTAAATATTCAAATCGGTTAATCGGTGTTCCGACGAAATCGTCGACGAAAAATTGTATCCGCACATACAAACACACGTGGCACACACACACATACATACATCCATTTTTTCTAAGGTATGCCAAAATGTTCAGAAACCTTCAAAACGTGTAGATATATAAAAAATTCATTTTCGATTTTTCTGCGATTATTATAACTTACCCTACGGGAAGTTAAAAAACATATTTTTTATTAGAAAATTAATATTTTCTGTATATTATAATAATATAACAGGTAGAATATAATCTGTAAATCTGCAAAAAATGTTGCTGTTGATTTAAGATAGAAATATATGAATGAAATAAATATCAAAAATAGATAAAAAATTTAAATTGATGAATATATAAATTATAAAAAATCTGAGTAGGTATTTCTCTATTTTTGTTTCTTCCTATTATTAGTCCTATTTTTGTTAAGAAATTAAGGAATACTTGTCATGGCATGGTCGTAAAATATTTTGGCACCATTGATTGTTTTGATACGATTTCAATGTTCTTTCAATTCAATGCAATTTGTTCGCATGTAATAAAGTCTTATGGAATTATATCATTCATTACTCGATAGGTGATTCGTTTATTCGGTAATTGCAAGTCGAAGTAAAAGAAGACATAGTCAGATTTATAAATCGCACTGATTCAATTTTATATTAAAAAATTAATAATTCATAATAAATATGACAAGAGAAACTATATTGTGTGAAAAGAGCTTTAATGAGACGTTGGAGATAATAATATTAGAGTTTTGGATCGTAACTCTTCCTCCGCATAAAGTGGCAGCGATACCAGAGAGCGAAGACACTATCATCACAGTCAAGTTTTACGAAATTAATAAATATAGAAAACGTGTATTTCAAAACGACGTGTTTCTTATGGTACTGAAACCTGTGAAAAAGAATTCGATTTCGATTGAATTTGATGGAGACACTTTTCGCGTCAAGGCTGCCAAAGTGGTTCCAGAAATATGGCGCGATCTGCTGAAGAAAGAGATTGGAATGAAAATGATGAACTTCTTAAGAAAGAAGTTGAGAATGGTAGTGATGAACTGCTTAAGAAAGAAATTGAGAATGGTAATGATGAACTTCTTAAGAAAGAAATTGAGAATGGTAATGATGACCTTCTTAAGAAAGAAATTGAGAATGGTAATGATGAGCTGCTTAAAAAAGAGATTGAGAATGGAAATGAAAATGATGAATGAAGATCATTTTTGAAGAAGAAGCCAATATCACTTTTATAATTGTATACTGGTAATGATTTACTTTATATAATGTAGAATATAATAGAATTTTGTTTATTGTAATTATACTGATTTCATTTCATGTAATTGTGTATTGGTAGATAATAAACAGGCAAAAAAAAATTTTTTTGATTTTTAATGTCTAAATTATAATAGTGAATTAATTCATGACTTATAAAAAATTTTTTTCTCGGCAAAATGAATTGAATTTGAAATATTTTTTACTTTATGAAATTACTTTATGATTTGAAATTGATTTTTTTTTTGACAAATTATGTGGTGCAAGTACTAAAGTTCAAATTAATTAATATCATAACTACCAAACTCCTAGTTTCCATCAATAAAAAAATCATAAAATATAGATTTTTCCATATAATTGTTATAATAACCTAGTACCATCATATTAGACGAGTATATTTGTTAACCCAATGAACTTTAATTATTCAAAAGTTTCAACAAATACTTTGTAGAAATTTTTAGTCATAATGTATTTTGGCAACATTATTTGTTTCAATACGAAAAACAGTTGTTATTTCCGTTCAATTCAATTCAATTATTATTTGTTCTAAGAATGTAACATGAGCTTTTGAAATGGACAATGTATAAGCATGCATTGTATGTAACGAACACATTGTATGCAACGCATAGTTATTGAATTTGTATTAAATTACTTTTCAGGATGTTATATTTTTTGTGCAATAATAATTAACAATATTTTGATGTCAAATCTGAGCGATGGGTTAGGGTTTGAAAAGCATTTTTATTGCTTAAGGGGGTATTGTAAACTTTTTGATATTTTTTTATAGAGTTCCCTGTAGTATGAAATATGTTCATCTTTAATTTCCTTGATTTGAACTTCGAATATCAAAAAAAGTTGTAATTTTTTTATTTCGGACAGTCGCTATTTTGTAAAAAACATTGTCCGCAACTTATATAAACTTCCTGTAGGGTAAATTATAGTAATCGCAAAAAAATCGAAAATGTACATTTTTATACATCTTTATGTTTTCGAAGGTTTCTGAACATTTTAGCATACCTTCCAAAAATGAATGTATATGTGTGCGTATGTATGTGCGGATACAATTTTTCGTCGACAATTTCGAGAACACAAATCAACCGATTTGAATGATTCAACAAACATTCGAGCCCTATTAATAAGGAGAAGGTAATTTAGTTTCTGAGAAAAAGGATCGTCCGATTTGAATGATTCTAAAAACATTTTTTTGTATTGGCAAAATGAAGAAACTGGTTAAAATTTTTGAAAAGGCAGGTCTAACGGTTTAGGAGATCCAAAAAAATAATTTGATATGCATATAAAATTATTTGATATTTTATACAGATAGTAATATATTAAGTACAATATTTGTCCTCGGGCAATGCCATTTAGTATATAAATATCAAAAGAATAATTATAAGTATCTACTAATGAGTAACATAAGCAAAATATATAATACTGTAAAAAACAGTTCAAAATTTTCAAAAAATTTCATATTATAAAAAACGAACTGCCTTCTTGGAAACAATACCCACAATTTCTCAAATTCTACTGAACCGATTTACTTAAAATTATTACAGATACTTCTTCATAGACTTATCATTATGAACTACTTATCCATAAATTCCGACGATTACTATTTTTAAAAAATCGAGAATGAAAAAAAAGTTGTAGAAAAATAATTATTCTTCAGACAATCATAATTTTGTTAAATTTTTTTGGCTAGTTCTTATTGTTAGTTAGATCAAACAATTATGGCATTATTCTAGATTGCTATTTTTTTCTTCATATTTATTCGGAGGCTGATAACATGGATATGGTTAGGGGCCATTTTTTTGAGGGGTGGGGGCTCTACATTTCTTTGTAAAACTAAAACTTTTTACTGTGGCTTTAATATTCTCATAACATTAATTGATGATTTGTAAGAAAAATTATAGTGAAAATATTGTTATCCTTTTTTATAGCCTTTCAAAAATCGCATAAAATAATGCTTTTAAACAATAAATCATTTACAATTCCTTTAATTTAACATACTAGCATAATTACTATTATCTTTACTGTTAAGATACTTGTAAGCCTGGATTTCGTTAAAAATTAAATGGATTTTGAAAAGGATCCATAAAGGCATTGAAAGTCTTTTAAAAAACGTCATTCGTAGTATAAACGTTTGACTAAAAAATCGCACACTTTCCCAATTTTCAAAATTAATTATTCCGCTACGCCCATTTCTAGCAACTATTATTTTTTTGCCTCGCGTGCGAATAAAACACAAACCGGTAATTATATAGGTTAAAATTGGATGAGCAAAATTATGATTGTGGCCCGAACGGGTTTGCCCGTGTGTTATTATCAAGATTAACATAGCGGCATTTTTTCTTAGAAGGTATAATGGTTAGTTAGAATAAACGTTTTCGGAGACACGAGAAACGACAATGGTAATTATATGTGGTGTCTAAGGTAACAGTAGGACAGATTATGTCATAATTCGGTTTGTAAAAGATCGAGATATAGATCACTGTCGGATCTTCAGCCGAAACATGTGTAATTTTAAGATTTCTCATCTAAAGGTACAAAGAAAAATGAAAGAATCTAGAGACATATTTCTCCAACGACCATTGAATTATCATTCACAGAAATATTAAACTAAAACGTCCTTAGGCGCGACTAGGGTGTAAATCCGTACAAATGCAACGGAAGTGCGTTACGGCAAGGTCGAGTGCCAATGATTCGTCGTTTGCTCTCGATTATATCATTTCTATACGGGTCGATTGTGATTAGTCGTGATTACATTTATTATATAAAAATTTGAAATAAAAATCATCAGCAAAAATGTACTAGTTTTGCCAAGTAATATAAAAAAAAATTAATTATTATAAATAGTCTAATTTCTAAACTAATTTCAAAGAAACAAGTATCAAATAAATATCAAATATCAATGAATATTAGTCAAACTAAATATGGTACCCAAATTAATTATTTTATAAACTAAACAATTATTTTCTTATTTCAATAAAATGCGATTATATTTTAAAATTCGGCAAACATTTGCATTAACTTATGGACGTTGGGGATTAATATTTTCAAGTCCATACGAGAGTGTAATGGTCTTCCACTTAAACAAACAGATTTGTTTGATATTTGCAGAATCCATTATTCATACTGACTGAACTCTGAAAACAATTTTTAATCGTTCTTATTTTAAATTGCTATAACGAAAACGCCGCGCATTTACAGTTCGATAGTTTTTCGAGGTAAATATATTGATATTGATGAATGTATTATTTTCTCTAAATAATAATAATTTATTTGCTTTATAGAAATTTTGTACTACATTTTTGCAGTACAGTATAATGATGAGCCATAGGGTGGAGCAGGGCTTAAAGGTGCGCGGGTAAAAATGTCCATCACTGATGTCTCAAAAACAAATACAGTTAGAATCTTACCAACAATATTTTAAAGTAGAGGGATAAATATGTATATCTAGTCATCACCTTGATTCTTATGACATTGTTATCGGGAGATAAATGGCAATGTTTGAAAATCCACAACAAAATTATTTTCTTTTGTAGTTAGTTTTTTGGTTCTGACCTTGATTTAAGCCTACGTTATTTATTTGTTTTTGTGGCTCGTATAGCAGCGACACCTCTACTCTAGTAGTAAAAGTGTTAATGAAATATTAAAATTCATTTATGTCTAAACAAATTTATATAAATAAAAAAAATTCTCTTACTGCGCCTAGAATGAAGGACTCCTTATTCACAAACCACAAACATAATCTCTCCAGACATTTGTGAACGAATACCATTTCCATTCAATACAAAGATCATTCAAAAATACGATCTCATCACCTTATGCAAATTGAATTTCCTACTAAAAACATGTACAAGAAGTTTTAAAAAAAAATATGTGTCACATCCGTCAAATAAATGTCTGAGTTAAACACAAATGCAAATATAAAACTGTTCTTATTTGCATAAATCGTGACCGTAATTTTTTTTTCTTGTCTGGTTTCACGACCTAATAGAGTGATTAAGGTTTCACATTAGCAAAACGATTGGATGATTTCTGACAATATTAGTTTTGTTTTAGTTTTATCGCGTGTAGATTATTTTGTTCGAGAGATTAAGTTTTTTGGCACATCTAAACGAAAGCTATAAAATTTCATCTAAACAATACGGTTTTTGTTTGATTCCTGCGTGTGATATTTAGTCACAATTAAAAGATAGAAAATAATAGGAGATCTGATAATCAGATTGCTCAAAGTTCTTATATCATGTCAAATGTGGAAGTTATTATAGAAAGTACTCAACTTATATATTCATTCCAATTGTGTGCAGCAATCTGCTAAATTAAGTAAATAAAATATTAACTATCATACAATTATTTGTTTACTTAACCTTCTATGAACATTTTGTTTAATTTTTTTTTATTCAACAATATATTAACAACTGTCCTGCATATACATTAAGTAAATCTTTGGCATAAATAGATAAAAAATGACATTGATATATAAATAGTGCAAAATATACAGATGCTTTTTTCTTTGTCTCACACCCAAACAAATTAAGGGAACAAAAAATCAGTAATAATAAGCCTACATATGCAAATAAAAAACAAACAATTCTGTTTCTACTTTTTTCTTTCTAATTAATAAATTATGTGACTTTCAAGTCACAGCGGCCAAAAATGTTTGCACTTCTTTGCACGAAAATGTTATTTCAGATTGAAAAGCCTAGCAAAAGTCATAAATATTGATATTGGTTGTCTTCACAACATTATAGAATTAAGATTTATGCGTCATTTTACTGAAAAATATAATAATTATTTGGTAAAAATTACGAAAAATGGGAATGAGACCTGAGAATATTTCTTTTATAGTATAAAATTTACTTTATTATGATTTAATTTTGAAGGAATATGAAATATCTCATATATACAAATAAGAGTAAAAAAAATAAATAGTATTAAACCTAACACAAATCGAATTTCGGCTAAAATTGGTGCCATTTGGCGCTTGCATCCGTAGGCTTAACATGGCGCATGACCCGGGCGCTGAAAGACGCCGGGTCATAATGGTGCGTGGCCAATAGATGTTGAAGTTACCGCAGAGTTTCAATGAGTAATTATTGCATTTTTATAATTAGTTTAGTGAGTTAATTATTGCATTTTTATGATCGAGTTTTAAACAGTAATTGACCATCAGAGGAAACTTGTTACAATGGTGGCATTGGACCCTAATAGCCCCATTCACTAGTGATCAGACGATTAAAAAAGTATGATGAAAATGATCAATAAATGCTAATTTGTAATATTTTCCATTTATATTTTTTGAACATTAGAGAACAAATTTTGTTTATTTTGGGCATCTCTTGAATAAAAATTATACGTTTTGAAC
>NW_020538040.1:21788929-21811798 GCF_003426905.1 Ctenocephalides felis | reverse complement strand
CAAAAACAAGCATAACACTATGTTATCAGCTGTGTTACCGCAGAATTGCTTCCTCAATATAAATCCTATAGTGACTTTATTATTATGTATTTCTTTCACTATCCCCAGTCTCCTGTACAACATCACGCGATTAAATAGCGGCGCAGCTAAGGGCAAAAGCAATACAAATGTTCACATTTCAAGAAAATTATCGGTGGAATAATAAAAGGTAGAGAATTCGCAACGCATTGCGTAAGATTTTGCAAATAGTCATCGGCTGGATTGGCTTCGCCTAGAGTCAAGAAGTCTCCTTGCGTATCGTACTCTGACGACGGGGTCAAAAAGAGCGACTGGAATTGACTTACGAGCATTAAGCGACAACTTGACGACTTTTGTTTTACTTTAAACGTTTAATTACTTTGACATTTTCGAAGATCGAAGATGGAGATATTGACATTTTCTGAGACAGGTGGAAATTATTGAGAAGAAAAATATTTTCATTAGCAAGGAGTCAAACATGATGGTCGAATAAATGACTAGTAAGAAATGACAGTGGTGCACGCAACTTTGAGGTATAAGACTCGTTTAATTTTAATTTAAATTTAAATTAATTGAAATTTCATATTCCCAAAAAAATATAGTGTTAAACTTCGAACAAGGTAGTAAATATAATTTTAGGTTGGCAACTAAGTAAGTGCGGATTTTTGTTAAAAAATCAAAGTTTTTTTTTTCGTGGAACTAAATAACTTCTGTAATGCATTATGATCAATGACTTTTTGTTTGGCATCATCATTATCACACTTCCACAAAACTTCTGTTTTTTATTAGCAAAAATTGGATCAGGTACAATTTACACCATCATAATCATTAAATTGTTTATCTTTCAAGGAGCTTGATAAAGATCGAAACAAGAAGTAATCAGAAGATGCAAAGTCACCATATATAGTGGATGTGGCAAAACATTCCAACCAAGTTCCAATAATTTTTGCCAAATGGCCAAAGATACGTTATGCCAATAATGAAAAAAATCACCGATTCTATTCGTCAATTTAGGCCGCTTTTCTTCGGCTGCGTTGTTAAATTTCGTTAGTAGATCAATGTAGTCATCATAATTGATATTTTGGTTGAATGGTACAAGTAAAAATAAATAATTTCTTTCTAATCAACTTCAATTAGACAAACAAAGCGTTTTTCATCTTTGAGTAAAATTTACCAGAACCAAATTTGAACAACCAATTGTTTCCTTGTTTTTAAGGCTTCGAAACCATAAGAACCTCATAACTTTCTGTGATCCATTTTACATTAGTAGAAACAACAAAGCAAAATATAACAAAAAAAATCGATTTGGTTTTCCATCTTTCAACGAACGCCAAACGAAAACTAGGCTATCGATCAAAAAACTCCTTTACTGATAGACAGTTCAATTGCCTACTATCCAATAACAAAAGGCATTTTAAATTTGTACTATGTCATTAAACCTAAAAAATTTTTGAAACCATCTAAGAGTGAAAGTTGCACTTACTTGCCAACCTAATACTATACATCATGAATATTCCATGATTGGAAATTGAAAATTTAATAATTAAAAGTTTGTTGTCTGCAGAAAAAAATTGTACATATAAGGAATTTTGTGATATCATTACGAAATTCATTTCAAGTGAACACTATAAAGTTCTATCGGGATCTATCACACATTTTTAGAAGATCCACTAATTTAAAATTCGTAACTAATAAATAGGACATTTGATCTTATTTCCATCGGAGCCTATCACGCATTTTTAAAAGAGGTAAAAGAAATCCATTTAATTTAAAATTCTCAACCAATTAATAGAATACATAATCCCATTTCTGAAAAACTTTCAGGTCTCTTTAATGATTATACAATGGAATTTCCATATTTAAGAGTTCTTTAGAAACATATCAATATTTTCAAGCTTATTAAATATTGTCAATAATTAAAAGCCTTATTCCAATACAATGCCAATTAATAAATATCTCCTATTTATCTCCCTTCGTCAATATAATCAATAACTAAGTATAGCGTACTCTCATGTCATTACAATTACCATAAATCTCAAGGATTTGCATACGATAACAAGTGCAGCAATTTGCACGTTTCTTTGCAGATTTATTACATGAATATAAACTATGTGTAAGTAATTTTTATTATTTTTGCATTATATATGGTTTCCCAACACCACACTACAAAACTGCACTTGTACTAGATGGTGATAACGAGAAATAAAATGATGCTAATAAAGGAGTTAGATGATGGTAAATGAGTGAGTGAATGGATATTTTTTGGTGCTTGATATCAATATCTCACCATAACACAGAATGCAATTCTTTTAAATCCATAATCTCTTATACTAAGCACCCCTGCCTGTCTGAGATATGTATATATATGAAATGTATATATTGCTAGAAAAATAAAAAAAAGAAAATGCAAAAAAAATGTATTATACTCAATTGTTACAATGATACCAAGATTTTACTATTGAAAAAAAAACTACAAGATAAAATATTTGTGTAATAGAGTTTATGCCAAAAGCTCAACTTTGGAATAAATATACATTTTGGTGTGCTGCTACACAGAATATTCATTATCCATGCTTCGAGCTACTATCAAAGTATCCCAGGCTTAGGAGACGTCCATTAATCACGTGATCGATTTTTTTAAGGATTTTGAACCCACCTCCCCTTTGGTGACACCTGGTGATATTCAGAATTACCTCCCGTCCTCACCAAACATTACGTGTATTTTTAGTAATGAGAAAAAATTGTATTTTTTTTTAAATGTTTGGATTTTTTTAGAAATAATCAAGAAAAAAATTGATACACTATACCACTCCCTCCCCGACATGATATTTCGTGATTTTTTGCCAAACACACCCCCTCCCTCTTAAAACCGCCTATGATTATTGGACGCCCCCCTTACAGTAAAATTTAGTATCAATGACAATTGATATACAATGTATATGAACATGAAACCAGTATTGTCCAAAACCAACCGTCAATACATTAACTTTACTAAACCATAGGTTCACAAACTTTTGTGTAGTACCGTGTTTTCTAACTGTACTAAAGTTGATATTAAACATTTTAAATAAAAGTGACTTTTGAGTTTATACATTTATTAAATAAATTTAAAATAACTTATTAATTGAACGTAAAAAATTGGTAATAAAGCTATAACTCCGTTCTACTAGCTATCATGATGTTTTTTATTAAACTGTTAATATTAATTTAAGCTTTGCTCTTAAGTATCCAGAAATACTATAACAGACATAAAAATCGTAAGAAAACATTTCCAAAAATAAGTAGTCTCTCACAATCAGCATATATGGTATTTACGAGTTCAAAATATTTTCTTCACTTTTCAGGTCCATTTAGAAATATTATTTATTGCCTTCATATTATTTACAATATAATGTAAGTATTGGTATTAGTATGGTGCATTGAGATCCACTATAGTGAACTCCCATTTTTATTTTGTGGACCCCCATTTTCATTTTGTGGACCCCTCAAACTTTTTTCGTTGGCGAGGACACTTTCAAAGTTGTCATAGACTCCAAAGGTCCATATTGACCATTTTGGAAACTATTTATAGTTCCCCCATTATATTATAGTGGACCCCAATTTTCATTTTGTTGATCCCTCAAAAATTTTGCATTGGCGTAAACACTTTAAAAGTTGTTGTCATGAACTCCTAGGGTCCACAGGGACAACCTTGGAAACTCGTTACAGTTCACCCAATATATTATAGTGAAAGCCCATTTTCATTTTGTTGACCCCTCAAACTTTATTGGCGTTGACGTGGTCACCTTGAAAGTTGTCCTAGATTCTTAGAGTCAATAAGAACTACTTTGGGAACTATTTATATTGCCCCCATTATATTATAGTGAATCCCATTTTCATTTTGTTGACCCCTCAAACTTTTTCGCGTTGAAACTTCTCGTAGACTCCTTGGGTCTATAGGGACCACTTTGGAAACTATTTATAGTACCCCAATTTTCACTTTGCTGACCCCTCAAACTTTTTGCATTGGCGTAGACACTTTGAAAGTTGCCATGAACTCCTAGGGTCCATATGGATCACTTAGAACATTATCAGTATTAAAGCAATGCAAAAAATATTCCAGAAGAATATGGAAACATTACTTTCTATTTAGACTATTTTAATGACTGATGTCAAATCTTAGAAGCGCACTTGAGCATCAAGCTTTTATTCATTTTGTTTTCACGATAAATCATCCTTTTCATTGTACGTCACTCCTATGATCTTATAGCGCGATTAATCAAAATGGCAAATTTCAAATAGCGAAAAATTAATGTCATTTCAAGTGACCCTAGTCAATTTATTTAAACAACCGTCGTGCTTAAGAATCGATCAGTCAAATCATTCGGCTGCTAAACGTAAATCATCATCTTCATTACAGAATACGTATATCTATAATGTCGCAACAACGGTGAAATCAAATTCCTTCGGATATCTATCATTACATTATATTATGGCTTCATAACCAAAGCCATTTGTGACTTGGTACGTGTGCATTTGTGAATTATGTATTATTATTGCTTACATCTCTCGCCGTGAATAATTTGAAGTAATTTCATTTCACGATAACTGTTACGGCACATATATGTAAAACCGCAAAGAGCTCTACCTAGTCGTGAAATGGCTTCATAAACTAATGCCAACAGTTGCGGGATACAGGTAGCCGATACGAATTTATAAAGCAAATCATAATAGAAACAACTTTTTGATACTGAATTGACGATAAATAAACCGCACTACATAATACTTATCATTAGACTCAAGTCAGTTCATAGAATAGATTGACAATACATGTTTTGGTTCTTTTATCCAAAGTAATCCATCTATTCCGATACTGTTTAGTGACTGAAAATGTGGTACATTAGAAGTCCTGCATTTTCTCAATATTTTTGTTTTTTTTTTTCAAAAACGTGCTTTTAGGCAAATAAAAACCACTTGAGAGCTATTTGAATGCTTTCGGGATGGTCTGGAATCATTCGGATGAACTCGCTATTCTTTGGTAATGGTGTCCATGGTAAATTTCGTTGTGCCTTGGTTCATGAACCAAGTTTGTTCTATGAAATGCGTATCCCCTACGTTTTACGAAGGATTGGATTCGACCGTCTTTTAAGTAAGTCGTACAATGAGGTTTGTTGTTTGTATTTCCTACTGATTTGATAGTTTAATTATTAACCTAATACTTTATATTATCATCGGCCGATAGTACGGAATTCTTGATAGTCCGACGCAGGGGTCAGTTTCGAGCAAGCCAGACTAAAGAACTTCTACTATAATAATTTAATTATTAGCATCCTACCTACAATTCCTATTGCATAATTGTCATTTTAGTAGTCCAAACATTTTTCATCTAGCAATCAATTTTTCTGATCTTATGCAAAACCTAAAATTTATTCGCTCTATACACTGAGACATTTTCAGAACATTTCTGAAACAATGGCAAGCTAAAGATTACCATCGATAAAACTAGATGCGTCAAATATCGATCAATTTTTGCATAAGCATTGATTCGAAAGATATCAGAAAAACCAATTTTTGTAAAAAATGTAAAAATTGTATATTAAAATATAAAACTACAACAACTTATGAGAAGGAACTAGAGTACCATAGAACTATATGCAAGAGCTATAAAGTGTTCTACAGCACTTTTAAAATTACACTAGCCAGAAATAAATAATTCTAAAATGAGAGTTCAGATTTTGCTTCGTAATTCAAAAATCAAAATTAATTGAAAAGCATGATAATAAGATATTTAAATATTTAATATCGAAATGTGGTAACTCAATTTTGATAAAATCAGTTTCAGATTAGGGTGGCGCTGCAATTTAATAGACCACATGAATGTTTATATGTGGCAGGCGTTGCATTAGGAAAACCATCCAAAAAAATTGTGTTTAGAAGCAAAATACAATTTTCTAGAAATATTTTTATTGCAATGTCTGCCGGGTCAGCTGTATTGAAGTACTTATGAGATCTCAATCAATTTTCTTATTAGATAGATATTTTTAAATTTGGCAAATCCATCAAGGCTGCAGTACCAAAAATTCATTTTTTTAAAAAAGATTATTTTTTCTTAATCTTTGAAAAAAATTAGATTTTTGAGAAATTTTATATTTTTTAATAAAATGGACTTTTTTGGAAAAAAAAACTTGAAAAAAATGTTTTTTTTTTATTTTGAAATATTCGGAAATTTGAACAATTTTTCAAAGCAATCGCACTGCTTTAGCTCCAACGGATAAACGATGTTACGGAACCCATAGAAATGTAAACAAAACTGATACATATTAATAAAATCTCCATATAATATCTGATAATTTGGCTTTTTTTTACTTTTTTTCTCGAAAATTTAATCATGATAAACTGCAGTTCTTCATCTTGTCAACATGTAAAATATTTTTTGAATTATTAAAATCGGACTTCCGTTTTCTTAAAAACTGAGATACAGTTTTTGGCACTTTTTGCCCTGTATGTTCAGACCGGCTAGACCTGCTTTTACCAAACTAATCAGCACGTCTCCTTATCACTACAAATCGAATGATTTTTGAAGTATTCAAATCGGTTGATCGGTGTTCCCGAAATCGTCGATAAAAATTGTATCCGCACATACAAACACAAATCACACACACACACACACACACACACACACCAACACGCATACATACATCCATTTTTTTCTAAGGCAAAACGATCAGAAACCTTCAAAACGTGAAGATATATAAAAAATTTCTTACCCTACGGGAACTTAAAAAAACATTTTTAAATTTAATATTTTCTGTATATTATAATAATATAGCAGGTAGAATATTAATCTGTAAGATTTATTGTTGATATCAGATAAAAGTTATATATATATATATAAGAAATGAATATATAAAATAGATAAAATTGTTGAAATGATGAATCTATAATTTATAATAAATCTGAGTAGGTATTTCTCTATTTTTGTTTCTTTCTATTATTAAAACTTTTTGTTAAGAAATTAAGGAATACTTATCATGGCATGGTCGTAAAATATTTTGGCACCATTGATTGTTTTGATACGATTTCAATTGTTCTTTCAATTCAATGCAATTTGTTCGCATGTAATAAAGTCTTATGGAATTATATCATTCATTACTCGATAGGTGATTCGTTTATTCGGTAATTGCAAGTCGAAGTAACAAGACATAGTCAAAATTTATAAATCGCACTAATTTAGTTCTATATTGAAAAATTAATATTCATAGTAAATATGACAAGAGAAACTATATTGTGTGAAAAGAGCTTTAATGAGACGTTGGAGATAATAATATTAGAGTTTTGGATCGTAACTCTTCCTCCGCATAAAGTGGCAGCCATACCAGAGAGCGAAGACACTATCATCACAGTCAAGTTTTACGAAATTAATAAATATAGAAAACGTGTATTTCAAAACGACGTGTTTCTTATGGTACTGAAACCTGTGAAAAAAATTCGATTTCGATTGAATTTGATGGAGACACTTTTCGCGTCAAGGCTGCCAAAGTGGTTCCAGAAATATGGCGCGATCTGCTGAAGAAAGAGATTGGGAATGAAATGATGAACTTCTTAAGAAAGAAGTTGAGAATGGTAATGATGAACTGCTTAAGAAAGAAATTGAGAATGGTAATGATGAACTTCTTAAGAAAGAAATTGAGAATGGTAATGATGACCTTCTTAAGAAAGAAATTGAGAATGGTAATGATGAGCTGCTTAAAAAAGAGATTGAGAATGGAAATGAAAATGATGAATGAAGATCATTTTTGAAGAAGAAGCCAATATCACTTTTATAATTGTATACTGGTAATGAATTTACTTTATATAATAGAATTTTGTTTATTGTAATTATACTGATTTCATTTCATGTAATTGTGTATTGGTAGATAATAAACAGGCAAAAAAAATATTTTTTTGATTTTTAATGTCTAAATTATAATAGTGAATTAATTCATGACTTATAAAAATTTTTTTCTCGGCAAAATGAATTGAATTTGAAATATTTTTTACTTTATGAAATTACTTTATGATTTGAAATTGATTTTTTTTTTGACAAATTATGTGGTGCAAGTACTAAAGTTCAAAATTAATTAATATCATAACTACCAAACTCCTAGTTTCCATCAATAAAAAAATCATAAAATATAGATTTTTCCATATAATTGTTATAATAACCTAGTACCATCATATTAGACGAGTATATTTGTTAACCCCAATGAACTTTAATTATTCAAAAGTTTCAAAAATACTTTGTAGAAATTTTTAGTCATAATGTATTTTGGCAACATTATTGTTTCAATACGAAAACAGTTGTTATTTCCGTTCAATTCAATTCAATTATTATTTGTTCTAAGAATGTAACATGAGCTTTTGAAATGGACAATGTATAAGCATGCATTGTATGTAACGAACACATTGTATGCAACGCATAGTTATTGAATTTGTATTAAATTACTTTTCAGGATGTTATATTTTTGTGCAATAATAATTAACAATATTTTGATGTCAAATCTGAGCGATGGGTTAGGGTTTGAAAAGCATTTTTATTGCTTAAGGGGGTATTGTAAACTTTTTGATATTTTTTTATAGAGTTCCCTGTAGTATGAAATATGTTCATCTTTAATTTCCTTGATTTGAACTTCGAATATCAAAAAAAGTTGTAATTTTTTTATTTCGGACAGTCGCTATTTTGTAAAAAACATTGTCCGCAACTTATATAAACTTCCTGTAGGGTAAATTATAGTAATCGCAAAAAAATCGAAAATGTACATTTTTATACATCTTTATGTTTTCGAAGGTTTCTGAACATTTTAGCATACCTTCCAAAAATGAATGTATATGTGTGCGTATGTATGTGCGGATACAATTTTTCGTCGACAATTTCGAGAACACAAATCAACCGATTTGAATGATTCAACAAACATTCGAGTCCTATTAATAAGGAGAAGGTAATTTAGTTTCTGAGAAAAAGGATCGTCCGATTTGAATGATTCTAAAAACATTTTATTTGTATTGGCAAAATGAAGAACTGGTTAAAATTTTTGAAAAGGCAGGTTAACGGTTTAGGAGATCCAAAAAAATAATTTGATATGCATATAAAATTATTTGATATTTTATACAGATAGTAATATATTAAGTACAATATTTGTCCTCGGGCAATGCCATTTAGTATATAAATATCAAAAGAATAATTATAAGTATCTACTAATGAGTAACATAAGCAAAATATATAATACTGTAAAAAACAGTTCAAAATTTTCAAAAAATTTCATATTATAAAATAACGAACTGCCTTCTTGGAAACAATACCCACAATTTCTCAAATTCTACTGAACCGATTTACTTAAAATTATTATAGATACTTCTTCATAGACTTATCATTATGAACTACTTATCCATAAATTCCAACGATTACTATTTTTAAAAAATCGAGAATGAAAAAAAAGTTGTAAAAAAATAATTATTCTTCAGACAATCATTATTTTGTGAAATTTTTTTGGCTAGTTCTTATTGTTAGTTAGATCAAACAATTATGGCATTATTCTAGATTGCTATTTTTTTTTTCATATTTATTCGAAGGCTGAAAACATGGATATGGTTAGGGGCCATTTTTTTGAGGGGTGGGGGCTCTACATTTCTTTGTAAAACTAAAACTTTTTTACTGTGGTTTTAATATTCTCATAACATTAATTGATGATTTGTAAGAAAAATTATAGTGAAAATATTGTTATCCTTTTTATAGCCTTTCAAAAATCGCATAAAATTAATGCTTTTAAACAATAAATCATTTACAATTCCTTTAATTTAACATACTAGCATAATTACTATTATCTATACTGTTAAGATACTTGTAAGCCTGGATTTCGTTAAAAATTAAATGGATTTTGAAAAGGATCCATAAAGGCATTGAAAGTCTTTTAAAAAACGTCATTCGTAGTATAAACGTTTGACTAAAAAATCGCACACTTTCCCAATTTTCAAAATTAATTATTCCGCTACGCCCATTTCTAGCAACTATTATTTTTTTGCCTCGCGTGCGAATAAAAACAAACCGGTAATTATATAGGTTAAAATTGGATGAGCAAAATTATGATTGTGGCCCGAACGGGTTTGCCCGTGTGTTATTATCAAGATTAACATAGCGGCATTTTTTCTTAGAAGGTATAATGGTTAGTTAGAATAAACGTTTTCGGAGACACGAGAAACGACAATGGTAATTATATGTGGTGTCTAAGGTAACAGTAGGACAGATTATGTCATAATTCGGTTTGTAAAAGATCGAGATATAGATCACTGTCGGATCTTCAGCCGAAACATGTGTAATTTTTAAGATTTCTCATCTAAAGGTACAAAGAAAAATGAAAGAATCTAGAGACATATTTCTCCAACGACCATTGAATTATCATTCACAGAAATATTAAACTAAAACGTCCTTAGGCGCGACTAGGGTGTAAATCCGTACAAATGCAACGGAAGTGCGTTACGGCAAGGTCGAGTGCCAATGATTCGTCGTTTGCTCTCGATTATATCATTTCTATACGGGTCGATTGTGATTAGTCGTGATTACATTTATTATATAAAAATTTGAAATAAAAATCATCAGCAAAAATGTACTAGTTTTGCCAAGTAAAATATAAAAAAAATTAATTATTATAAATAGTCTAATTTCTAAACTAATTTCAAAGAAACAAGTATCAAATAAATATCAAATATCAATGAATATTAGTCAAACTAAATATGGTACCCAAATTAATTATTTTATAAACTAAACAATTATTTTCTTATTTCAATAAAAATGCGATTATATTTTAAAATTCGGCAAACATTTGCATTAACTTATGGACGTCTGGGGATTAATATTTTCAAGTCCATACGAGAGTGTAATGGTCTTCCACTTAAACAAACAGATTTGTTTGATATTTGCAGAATCCATTATTCATACTGACTGAACTCTGAAAACAATTTTTAATCGTTCTTATTTTAAATTGCTATAACGAAAACGCCGCGCATTTACAGTTCGATAGTTTTTCGAGGTAAATATATTGATATTGATGAATGTATTATTTTCTCTAAATAATAATAATTTTATTTGCTTTATAGAAATTTTGTACTACATTTTTGCAGTACAGTAATAATGATGAGCCATAGGGTGGAGCAGGGCTTAAAGGTGCGCGGGTAAAAATGTCCATCACTGATGTCTCAAAAACAAATACAGTTAGGAATCTTACCAACAATATTTTAAAGTAGAGGGATAAATATGTATATCTAGTCATCACCTTGATTCTTATGACATTGTTATCGGGAGATAAATGGCAATGTTTGAAAATCCACAACAAAATTATTTTCTTTTGTAGTTAGTTTTTTGGTTCTGACCTTGATTTAAGCCTACGTTATTTATTTGTTTTTGTGGCTCGTATAGCAGCGACACCTCTACTCTAGTAGTAAAAGTGTTAATGAAATATTAAAATTCATTTATGTCTAAACAAATTTATATAAATAAAAAAATTCTCTACTGCGCCTAGAATGAAGGACTCCTTATTCACAAACCACAAACATAATCTCTCCAGACATTTGTGAACGAATACCATTTTCCATTCAATACAAAGATCATTCAAAAATACGATCTCATCACCTTATGCAAATTGAATTTCCTACTAAAAACATGTACAAGAAGTTTTAAAAAAAATATGTGTCACATCCGTCAAATAAATGTCTGAGTTAAACACAAATGCAAATATAAAACTGTTCTTATTTGCATAAATCGTGACCGTAATTTTTTTTCTCTTGTCTGGTTTCACGACCTAATAGAGTGATTAAGGTTTCACATTAGCAAAACGATTGGATGATTTCTGACAATATTAGTTTTTGTTTTAGTTTTATCGCGTGTAGATTATTTTGTTCGAGAGATTAAGTTTTTTGGCACATCTAAACGAAAGCTATAAAATTTCATCTAAACAATACGGTTTTTGTTTGATTCCTGCGTGTGATATTTAGTCACAATTAAAAGATAGAAAATAAATAGGAGATCTGATAATCAGATTGCTCAAAGTTCTTATATCATGTCAAAATGTGGAAGTTATTATAGAAAGTACTCAACTTATATATTCATTCCAAATTGTGTGCAGCAATCTGCTAAATTAAGTAAATAAAATATTAACTATCATACAATTATTTGTTTACTTAACCTTCTATGAACATTTTGTTTAATTTTTTTTTATTCAACAATATATTAACAACTGTCCTTTTGGCATAAATAGATAAAAAATGACATTGATATATAAATAGTGCAAAATATACAGATGCTTTTTTCTTTTGTCTCACACCCAAACAAATTAAGGGAACAAAAAATCAGTAATAATAAGCCTACATATGCAAATAAAAAACAAACAATTCTGTTTCTACTTTTTTTCTTTCTAATTAATAAATTATGTGACTTTCAAGTCACAGCGG
Organism: Ctenocephalides felis; assembly: GCF_003426905.1. Classification (NCBI taxonomy): domain Eukaryota; kingdom Metazoa; phylum Arthropoda; class Insecta; order Siphonaptera; family Pulicidae; genus Ctenocephalides; species Ctenocephalides felis. Next base: position 21,799,321 of record NW_020538040.1, on the reverse strand, counting down.
CCAAAAATGTTTGCACTTCTTTGCACGAAAATGTTATTTCAGATTGAAAAGCCTAGCAAAAGTCATAAATATTGATATTGGTTGTCTTCACAACATTATAGAATTAAGATTTATGCGTCATTTTACTGAAAAATATAATAATTATTTGGTAAAATTACGAAAAATTGGGAATGAGACCTGAGAATATTTCTTTTATAGTATAAAATTTACTTTATTATGATTTAATTTTGAAGGAATATGAAATATCTCATATACAAATAAGAGTAAAAAAAAATAAATAGTATTAAACCTAACACAAATCGAATTTCGGCTAAAATTGGTGCCATTTGGCGCTTGCATCCGTAGGCTTAACATGGCGCATGACCCGGGCGCTGAAAGACGCCCGGGTCATAATGGTGCGTGGCCAATAGATGTTGAAGTTACCGCAGAGTTTCAATGAGTTAATTATTGCATTTTTATAATTAGTTTAGTGAGTTAATTATTGCATTTTTATGATCGAGTTTAAACAGTAATTGACCATCAGAGGAAACTTGTTACAATGGTGGCATTGGACCCTAATAAGCCCCATTCACTAGTGATCAGACGATTAAAAAATGTATGAGAAAATGATCAATAAATGCTAATTTGTAATATTTTCCATTTATATTTTTTGAACATTAGAGAACAAATTTTGTTTATTTTGGGCATCTCTTGAATAAAATTATACGTTTTGAACTTTTCTCAAAGATATTAATTGAAAAATAATGAACAGAGGAATAGATACAGCATCAATCCATCTTTACTTGTGGTAATATATTCATTGAATCTCAAGATATATTAATTTAAAAAAATACTGTTACAACTGTTACAACAATTCTACAGAATGTATCCAAAATATGTATTCTAAACTTTTAATAAACATTGCAAAATACTGAAATTTGACTTGACCCCATATTCGCTAAAATGGCAACCTATGAGATCCCAAACGAAATCCTTTTAGTACAGATAAGAGATAAAGAGTATAAAATATGTATAAAAATCAAAGCAAAAGAAATGTTGAATAAACTATCGTACTAGCGAACACTCTATATTTTATATTGATTTCAAATCGTTTCCGTGTGCACGCAAATCGTTCTTAAAATGAGATTCAAAAAATTTTTTCGGTATTCCATGAACACCAATTAAAACCTCGCCGGGGAAAGTGCTAGGAAGGAAGCGTCAAGTGTCTCATCGTACAAAACACAATCATATATGAAAATAATGATTCTTCTGACATCCGAACTGAAATCAAGAAGAAGAAAGCAAGAGTCATATCTTTACAGTTAATTATCCATTTGTCATAATGTATTATTATTGCGATTTTTGCTTGGGTTATTTCACAACACACGGTTGGTTATTGAGACAAAATGAGTACAACGAAAGTTTCGATTGATAAAAACCAGTATCGAAAAATACACGAGATGTCAATCAAAATAAAGGGGCTATTAACTATACATTTGTTTCCAAAGAAATCAATCATCACAAATGGTGATTCAATTACTGCTATTAAATTGTGTTTAAACGCTGGAGTAGAAATTGTTAAATAATTTTATGACTATTTGAATATTTCTTCATTATGAAAAGTAAAATTGTCTAGGAGTCGACTAAATATGAAAATTAAAAGACACGTCGAACAATAATTCAGTTGCAAAAATAAATCATTAATTAACTTGAACATTAGACAATACTTTTTATGCCTCTTATTATTATAATAATAATAATAATAATAATAATAATAATAATAATTAAGGCAGGGGAGCTAGGGGCTTATTCTAACAGGTATTGTACTGCCTCTTAACTTGATTAATATAAAAAAATCACACCAGGGGTTAGTTGAAACAAAACCATGGGGCTAGTTGTAATTAGCAAGAATAATCTGGTATTTTCAGATAAACCTGTACAAATTCAAGTGATTTATGAGAAGAATTACTCACTTTGAATGCATGTTATTTTTTTTAAATAAGCAAATAATAAATTATCAGAGGTATTATTGTCGTTACTACTTACCCTGGTATGTGTTAAAATACGAGATAAGTTGTAACACCACCCTATTTCTAGAAAATGATTAATTTTTAAATGATAAACTGTTTTGGAATTATTAAATTCCCGTAGGGTATGTTATTATAATCGTCTAAAAATCGAAAATGAAAATTTTCAGATATCTTCACGTTTCAGAGGTTTCTGAAGATTTTGGATTTGGACTGAAAATGGGCGTATGTGTTTGTGTGGACACATTTTTTTACAACTGATATGAATAATTCAAAAAGCAATCGATTCTTAAAGAGAGATGTGCTGATTAGTTTTTGGCAAAGACAGGTGCAGCCGTTTGGAGATACGGAGCTAAATGTGCAAAAAATTGCAGTTTTTAAGAGAACTAAGCATCCAATTTGAATGATTTGAAAAACTTATAATAATCTAATTAACTTATAATACTTGATTTGGTGAAAAAATAGTTACATCTTTATTTTGTAGAAATAGAAATGAAATCGAATCAGTGGATCTCAAGATATATTAATTTAAAACAATACGATGCAATAAACATTGTAAATTACTTAAAACTAAAAGTATAGTATAAGAAGAAATGACTGCAAGCAATTGTTAACTTGTTAGAGAGAAAATAAAAAAAATCTAGCAAAACAAAGAAGTCGTAGTTAATATGATTGTCATTGCAGAGCAATAATATAATTCAATATAAGAGAAGTACAATTTTGCAGCTAAGTACCAAATCACTTTCTCCTTTATAAAAAAAAACTATAAATCAACAGTAAATCAGCAAAAGTCGACACAATACTGAAATACTACAAATAATAATAGTTTATTATCTGTGACATTACGAAATGTGCTTTCATATAAAATTTCCGCAGTCAATGAAAGGAAAAATTCAATAAGCAATGAGTTTTGAATATTCATGTTTTTGTCTGACCGCAAACAGAGATCATTAGCGGTTTAATTAAACTATTCAAAATAAATAACAAAAAAACAATTATCGAAAACGACACGTTGCTAATTTTTAGGCACACACTACGACGTTGAGTTGACACATTTTCAGGTTGAAAATGTCGGACTCTTTGCATACATTTTAGATATAAGTATGAGCTATTGATTATGATTTTTTTTATAATTTTGAGTATCATTGAATATTTTATACTAAAATAACATCAATGTCTTCGTCAAATCGGACGCTCCATTCTCTCAAAAACTCGATTTCTCTTTTCTGCACTATTTACTATGTATCTTCGAAACGGCTGGACCTGCATTTCACAAAAACTAATCAGCATATCTCCCTATCAATAGGAATCGAATGTTTTGAACCATTCAAATCGGTTGAAAATTTACTTATTAATATAAATATTTGGTAAAATTTAGCGATAAAGCATTATAGTGTTAGTTCATTATATCGTGTGTCATTCTTAACTCTTATTAACCAATAATCACCCATTGCAAAATTTGACATTCTTAAGCAATTCATTTTCTTCCAAGAAAATTCAGATGCGTGTAAAGTGGTAATCCAATTTTAAACAGCTGGGAGATTTCTATAATATAATATTTTGTCTTTCTTGTAGAAGCTTATACTTCATTTCTTATAAAATTTCCTACGACTGGTATCTTTCCTTAAAGTGTAATATGATTAAAATAATCTGTCAATGCACTACGAATTTATGTTCTGTATCTGAGTTTGAAGCTGTTCTATTCATATTCTCAAAGGGCTATGCATTTGAGAGTAATTCTTAATGAAATCTTTATTAAATGTACAAACACGAACTGACACAATAATAACTCTGACGTTTCTCAGTAACAAACATAAAACATTTGATAATGCTTTTTCATCGAATCACTAGCGCTAAATTTGCGACTACCATAGGACCCCTAACTAAACCTTCTAAACGCGGTTTTTGTTCTGAGATAATAGGCCCTGTAGCAAACCCTAGAGGAATCGACTCGCATTTTGATCAGTTTGTATTAATTTCATAGAATCAATACATCCATGAGTCGATATGTATTTTGTTTTTTCAGCAAATCAAAGTAATCGAATGTAAGCTTAAAATAAAAGAAGCTAAAATAATAATTAAAATATTGAACCAAATATTAATATTTAAATTAATAATTATTGGCAAAATGCCGCAAATCTTAATCCTAACCAAGAAGGAATTGCAACAAAATTTGGAGGAAATTCTCATACTATATGATACGAATAGGAGAAAATTAACCGGCGTGGCGGTATGCGATGACGGAGATGTTCTCGAACTGGCATTGTATGAAAAAATCTACGGTAGAGTTTATACCTACAGCTTCAAATTACAGCTGCCAAGGCCAATAAAAAAAAACTCAGCAAGAGTAATTGTTGATCGCGGGATTTGCCAAATAAAAGCTACAAAATTAAATCCAAGCATATGGCCTATAGACTAATTAAAAAATATAACAATGAAAATGGTATTAGGTGCGCAACTATGTTCTCGCTAGTTTGTTTATCGACCAACCCTTACTCTAGCAAGTTGGTCTAAGGGTTGGTCGATTTTGACATATGGAAAACGTCATGAACCAAGCTTAGACATATGGCAAACAAAATGATGGAACACGTAAGTAATTTAGTTTTTGCATTATATAATTCTGATTATGTGAAAATGCCTAATGTTATGCCAAACAATAGTTATTAGCAGGACGTGTTGATTTTCTTCTTTCATCCGAGAAAAAGCGGCAGCTCAAGTGCATCGAGAGCCACGGAAATGCTACTCTGAGCGAAACAACATGCCGTGATGGGTTTTGTCGTTTCACATTTTCACGTTTTTTTCACGTTTTCAAGCCTGATAAAAAGTACTTGGGAACGCTCAAATGGCAATCCTACCCCACCAGCTATATTCCCCAGATATTTTATTACTGTCCGATATTTACTTGCTCTCTGTTCGATGGTATTCAAAGCTCAAGGTATTCAAGCTCTGCCAGAAAGATGGAAAAGATAGAAAAAGAACTTAGTTGCGCAATAACACTTAATGTATTGAACAGTTTCCTGAAAAACAAATTAATAATAAAATTTGCAAATATATATTTGTTTGAATTTTAGAAATAAGCTTAGAATAGTGATTAATTCATATTGAATAAATACTCTAAAAACAAGTTTATTAAATTATTTTTAACATGTTACGTATATAATTTATAATTGCAATATAAATATAGTAACTGTATAATATAATATTTTACGGTAATATAATAATATAAATACTGTAACTTTCATTATTAGTATATTATAGACAAAGTATGAAAGCTTATAAATTGGACGTTGACGTTTATATACGTTTACATAAAAAGTAAACTAGTGGTGTATCAAAATGATCGAGGAATATTAAATGTTTTTAAATAGATTTTTACAAAGATTGTAATATTGTCTAATATTTATAACAGTTATATAAATTGAATTGCAAAGTTGATTGCAATTATTTTTTTAAAGTATATTAGAACAGAATTGAAATTAAAATCTGAATTATTTTTGACATACAAAAAAATTTTTTTCTAGATTTTTTTTTTTTTTTAATTAGAAATATTTTTTTTTCAAAAGCAATTATTTTGTTAAAACAAACAGAAAATTCTTTGAATAATTCAAATTCGACGCTTAGTTCTCTCAAAAACTGACATTTTTTGCACATTTAGCTCTGTATCTTCGAAATGGCTGGACCTGCATTTGCTAAAAACTAACCACATCTTCTCCCAATCATTACAAATAGAATGTTTTTAGATCATTCAAATCGGATACTCCGTTCTCTCAAAAACTCGATTTGTATTTTCTGCACTCTTTGCTTCTTATCTCCGTAACGGCTGGACCTGCCTTTGCCAAAAACTAATCAGCACATCTCCCTATCAATAGGAAACGAATGTTTTTTGAACCATTCAAATCAATTGATCCGTGCGCCCAAAATCGTGGACGAAAATATGCGGACAAACAAAACACATACACACACTCACACACACATCCATTTTTTCTGAGGTATGCCAAAATGGTCAGAAACCTTCAAAACGTCGAGAAATGGAAAAAAATTCATTTTCGATTTTCGGCCCATCACTATAACTACCCTACGGGAAGATTTAGAATAAAGGATCTTATCTCATATATCCAAGAATTATATAAGCTAAATTGCAAAGCAAATATTATTTATTATAAGTATATAAGTGAGCTTTAGAATTTTAGCTAGAATTAAAATCCGAGTTATTTTCGATATTAAAAAAATTTTTTTTTTTGAAAATTAAAAAAAAATCTGAAAATAAAAGTTTTTTTTGCTTTCCCTATAACTATTAATTTACGCCTTTGCCAGGGTAAAAGTTCAGTTGGTACTTTTTACCCCACCTATATATAAGCTATTATAGCTGTTATATTAAAAAAATATATGTTGAATCTATCTTAAAAATAACATTACATCTTATAAAGTAATTAAATAACGTATATTTAAAAGTTGTATTAAGGTGTAGTAAACTAAACAACAGTGCTCACAATAAAAAATAACAAAGAAAAAAAATACTTTTGTTATGAATTGCTTGATTTAAGGCGATTGCTAGTTATACATCTTTTGCCCTCTACTTACAAATATCGTTGTTAAACTATTCCTAAATTAGTTTTCGAAATTAGTTTTCAAAATGGAGTTGGACCTTTTTACCCTCGTACCTTCAAGCCCCGCACCACCCCCTACCTATCGTCTTTATTATTCAATCTGCATAATCGTTCAAATACAATTTGCGAATTACATATGTTGTGCAAAACTCACGCTCAAAAAGTGAGAACTTCAAGGGTCAAAGTTGAAAATATTTTGGATGGTGTCTTCCTTCTTATGATTATGAGAAAGCAAGATGCTCTTACCTGCAAAAGAGAAAAATAACAATCAGATGTGTCACATGATATGTGCATGGACATGATAAATTGAACGTGTCTTGCAAAAGATTAATGAATATAGTTAATAAGAGATAGCATGGATCATCTTGATGGTAACATGATAGTTGGAAAAAAATTGCAAATACAATTTAATAAGGTGCTTTGTAATACAAAACTTTTTTATGTCTCTTCATATATTACTGCTAAGATAAAATAATATAGCCATGAGAAATTATATATGGTAATAAAAGATAATAGATAGTTGATCAGCGCCATAACACATTAATTGAATTTTAAACTGAAAGAAAAAAAATAAAGAAACAAGAAAACTAGTTTTTATTTGTAAATTTAAATAATGTGCTTAACATTTTTTTTTCTAAAAATGGATATCGCTATTTAATTATTTATGAATTTATAAGAAAATCCTTAAGCAATACGAATATATTCATACACCTGAATGATCTAATTATTTGTGGGGCGCATGGCATCGTGCCTTAAGGCAAATAGCTGGATCTTCCCGTACCAATATTTTTTTTTAAGAAGATTAACATTTTTGAAAAAAAAATGTACTCTAAAAAAATTAGATTTTTGAGAAACTATAAATTTACTTACTTTTTTTGAAAAAAAGACTTTTTGAAAAAAATGTATACTTTTTTTTGAAGTATTTTGGAAATTCGGAAATTCTTTTCGGGGCAATCCTACTGCTTTAACTGCATATAGACAAAATATAAAAGCGCGTAAGCGCCGCGTCGCCGTCTTACAGTTAAACAATGAAACGAAACCCATAGGGATGTAAACAAAATGTTATTGTTAAAATTGTTAAAATCTCTATAAAATATCTGATAATTTGATGTGCATATGTCTAATGATTATTTTTTACCGCCAAATGGCATTTTTTTTACTTTTATTACTAGATCTCCAAAACCACTAGACCTGCCTTCGTGAAAATTTGATCAATTCTTCGTCTTCAATGAAGACGTCAATACAAGTAAAATGTTTTTTTAATTATTAAAATGGGACGCTCCGTTCCCTTAAAAACAGATTTACAGTTTGTGGCACTTTTTGCCCCGTATCTTCGAAACGGCTAGACCTGCCTATGCCAAAAACTAATCAGCACATCTCCTTACCAACAGCAATCGAATGTTTTTTAAATAATTGTAATCGGTTGAACCGTGTTCCCAAATCGTCGACGAAAATTTGTATCCGCGCACACGCACACGCGCACATACATACACACACATACATCCAATTTTTCTAAGGTATGCCAGAATGTTCAGAAACCTCTGAAAGGTAAAGATATATAAAAACTTTCATTTTCGATTTTTTTGCGATTACTATAACTTACCCTACGGGAAGTTAAAAATTAATGTCCCATATGCTACAAATCAAATCGGTAGATTGAATTCAAGTAACCAAACAGCGTATCTCACAAATCTATCTTAACGAGCGTTTATAATTTACGTTGTAATTGATTTTATGACAGTATCTGAATTACATAACAAAACAGTGAACAAGGAAACAATAAATAGCAAATAAAACTAAAGATTTCCTTACTGCCCTAATAAGGAACTCTTTTCGCTGTGCAAAGCAAAGAATTAATTGCAAAATCTATTCAATACCGATCGTGCAACACCCGCGTTCTGCGCCATAACCATTTGGACCATAAATCATAAAGTGCATGACCGCACGCGAACGATAACAACAACAACAATAATAACAATAATAGTAATAATTATTATTATACTTAACGATAATAATAATTACAATAGTAGTAATAATATTTGCGATTGCGTATGAAGGCAGTCCAAAATTTAAAAGATCTAATAGTAAGTATAGGGTCCGGCAGAAGTAATAGATGGATTTCCGACGACCATAGTGTCTACATGAATGGAGGTAATAATGTATTTGGGCTTTATGAGTCCATTAGAGATGGGTAACTCACTCCGGAATTATCACTCCGATACAACTTCTCCCTCAGAGTGAATTCGAGTGGAGTTGTCTTACCGGATTTGTCATATCCGACTTCCCTAAACTGGTACTAAATCTGTTACTGCGTTTTTGCTTTGGGATGGAAGCTGTCACTTTCTCGTCTCACATGCAGTTTTATGACCTTTTAGGTATACGGCTTTTTTTCAGAAAATACAAAAATATTACTTCAAAGATATAGAACAATGAAATTGTGTTCAAGTGTGGCTCCAATGTATGATTTATTGAACTAGGACAATCTTTGGCCGTGAATGACGGCGATCAGGAATATACATGTCGAAAAATACGCGAAACAAAATACATTTAATCTGGTTTTTATATAGCCTGAAATAATAATACTTTACAGTGCAAAATATATCAGTGACGTCAATAGTATTTAAGCAGCAAAAAGTATATAGTATTAAATTTTTACTTTTACACAATTATAAAATTTTATTCCTTAAAATCTTCATGTTCTTTTGAAACGTTTTGATTTTTAATCCTAACCTTTTCACTCGCATTCTATAAGTTTAGAAGATGGGAAGCCAGAATTTGTTTCCAAAAACTGCATGTTATCTTCTATTTCACCAGCAAATCCATTGCATCATCAATTTCCTATATCATTTCTTAATTAGATTACCGTAAAAATCTACAAGAGATCAATCTGCAAGAGTCTTAGCAACGTCTGTCCGTAATATTAATGCTTGAATCCGCAATTAATTACGCAAAAAATTAATAACATATGTTCAAGATAACATAACAGACGTTGATTTTCCGAATAATGTAATAAGAACAGGCCGTTATTAATCAACTTGCCTATATCATAATAAAGTCGTTAGTTTTTATCGAAGGAGCTTATATCTTTTTGCCGGGATAGAGTTGATAAAGTGCTTCATGTTAATTAAGACATAATTTCTTCTCGTAAGTAATACTTGCAAAATAATTTCAACGCAAATAATGCTGTTTAATCACTCAGTTAGTTAGACAAGGCAGCAATTTATATGTAAATTATTCTGTGCAGTGATCTGTACAATAAACAAGTAATGTAATTAGTAAACTACTTTACTAAAATGGAATGGAAACTAGATTGAGAAAAAAACAGAGGTAAAATGTTAAGTTCAGGGTCATCAATTAGTTTACGAAATAAATTTTAACTTCCCATAGGAATAACTAAAAATCGAAAATAAGAATTTTTATATATCTTTACGTTTCAGAGGTTACTGAACATATTGGCATACCTTAGAAAAAATGGATGTATGTGTGTGTCAAATTTTCGTCGACAATTTCAGGAACACGATTCAACCGATTTTAATTATTCAGAAAACATTCAATTCCTATTGATAGGGAAACGCGCCGATTAATTATTAGTTTTTGGCAAAGGCAGGCCTAGCCGTTTTGAAGATACAGGGCAAAAAGTTCCAAAGACGGTAATTCAGTTTTTAAGAGAACGGAGCGTCCGATTTTAATAATTCAAAAAATTTTACTTGTATTAAACAGATGAAGAAATGATTAAATTTTTGGAAGGGCAGGTCTAGCAATTTCGGAGATCTAGTAAA
>NW_020538040.1:21761908-21788829 GCF_003426905.1 Ctenocephalides felis | reverse complement strand
TACCGATATCAACAAGGAAATCGGCATAGATAAATAACATTTTAAAGTTACATCGTAGTACAAATCTTGATTTAATGAAAAATGCCTGAATCAGAAGATATTTTACCCTGTTCCTTAAAAATAATAAAACAAATTAAACATTCGTGCCGTGTACTAAACGTAAGTTTATTGATTAGAAATTATTTCTATGTTATTCGTAGTTTCTATAGATCTTTGAAGTTATTAAAATGGAAAAATATTTTTAGGCAAAACAGATATTACAGCTGTTCAAAGAATGAGATTATATCGTCAGCAAAAAGTAAAAAAAAATACAAGCAGTCAATGAATGTATGTTAATTTTCATTACATGAAGTTCTTCAAACAAATTACAGAAAACAATATTTATTTAGGCGTTGTTTAACATAATCCACTATGTGAACGAATATTATAGAATTTATTAATCAGCAATTACTTTTATCTCTAATGAAGGTTCATTTCTAAATGCTAATTACAATGACAAACCGATCATGTCATATTTCAGTATGACTTTAATTACATTATTGTTTTTAAATATTATACATATTTTTAATGCTGTTATTATAAATATATAATTTATAACTTATCATTATATAAATGTGTGTAATGGTTGGCACTAATAAATGTGTGCCAAAAACTTCGTCGCCCAAAACAGCTCAAAACTTTTTGTGAGCTTAAGATGTCTTTTTTAATGTAGAAATAAGAATTGATCGTTCGGATAGTGATAGCTGCACAAAGCAGACAATTTTCTTCGTAATCAACTTCAACTGGATGACCAAAACGTCATGTTTAAGTGAAAAAGCACAAGAACACTATTTGCCAAACCAATTTCGACACTGGCGAAAAGCAGACAATTCCTTTCTAATCAACTTCAGTGAACGACCAGCACGTCATGTTTGAGTGAAAAATCACCAGAACACAATTTGGCAAACCAAATTTTTAATTGTAAATGAAAAAGAAAAATCATATTACAGTAGCATTTTAAAAATTTTTGTTTCGGAGCAAAACAATATCCAAACCAAGAGCAATAAAAGAAAGCTGTTATTCTAACAATTCCGCTTTCGTAATACGGACGTCAAGAACATGATATAAACCGTCAAGATTATCGTTAAAATCATAAAAATCATAAATATATCACATCTGAAAAACGCTAACAACTTTTCCTTCGCCAATTACATAAAAGTTAGTATACTTCGTATTAATTTTCTTATCACATTGACCGTGCTAAAGCTCTTATTACACTCCGTCGTATTTTATAATTTCTCACATTCGTCGCAATCAATTATTCTTATCTACACTTAATTAGCCGATAATCATTAAAATTTATATTTTTGAAATATAATGTTTCAATATGAGTAATTATTTGAAATAATCTTATCGCATTTAAAATTCTCTGGCGCACTGTTTGCCTTAAGGCAGTATAAACATTTTACGATGAGAAGCAAAACAAGCACAAACGACATAGCTTATCGAAATTACAAATATAAACATGTTATTTCATTCCCAGACTGAAATCATATATGTACTTTATGGGAATGTAATGAATTCGAAACCTGCATATTGCAATAATCAAGCAAAATGATAATCAAGATTGACGTTTTTTGTGTATTCTCAAATACAAAACATTTGTGAACAATAAAGCAAACGTAAAACAAGTTTGTTTATTATCTGGTGAAGTATGTTTTTGAGCTAGCATTTTTGTAATATTTGTTTTTTTATTCGATTGATGACGTCGGGCAGATTATAAACATACATACATAAACATTACATACTCATTTCCTTTAGCAATTTCACGATGAAGAAAATGCTATATTGAGGAATTTCTATACAAAGCATTTTTGTTTATAAAACCATAACAACTTTTTACCTGTACCTAATCAATGCATTGCTGTGTTGTGCCTATAAATAGAAATTTAAATAAAAATGCTATTCTGTTACATCTAGTTATTAAGATGGTGAATAGCGCACGTATCTTTCGTAAATGATGATTGAATATATTAGATGCATCATCGAGAGAAATATCCAACTGAGCATTCCAATGAAACATATCAGTATTTTTTGACTTTCAGTAAATATACTGTAGAAACCAAACAACATACATCACAGCACATGGCACATAACGAACAACCAGCTATCGAAATATGTTATTTGAATTTTTTTCTGAAATTTTTGATCTGCCTCCTTTTACCCCATAGAAAGAAAACACACCCAATTTTTCGAAATAAAAGCTAAACCCCTACCACTTAGTTTCAATCAAAATATGCAGACACCCGTCCGGGGTTCAAAAGTATAAATTTCAAAAATTTTAAATAATTTTGGCATTACAAAAAAAAAAAATTTTTGAAAATTTTGAAATATTATGAAAATTGTGAAACTCATCCATTTACGGTGTCGAAAATGTCGAGAAAATTTGTTTAAACTATATGAGTGCACTCAAAAAATTATAAATCTTGGTACGAAACCCAAATTGGAAACATTTGTAGTTATTATTAAAATCTGTGATTTGTGAGTTATTATTAAAATTTGATGTGCATATGTGCAATGATCATATTTGACCGCCAAATGACATGTTTTAACTGCTGGACCTGCCTTGATAAAAATATTATCAATTCTTCAATCCGTGTAACAAATAAAATGTTTTTTAAATCATTCAAACCGGCCTCCGTTTCCTCAAAAACTGAATTGCCATTTTTGGCACTTTTTGTCGCGTAACTTCAAAACGGATGGACCTACCTTTGTCAAAGACTAATGAAGACGTCTCCCCATCAATAGAATTCGAATGTTTTTTGAATCATTCAAATCGGTTAATCCGTGTTCTCGTAATCGACGACGGAAAATTGTATCCATACACACGCACAAACCACATTTATTTTTAGTAGGAATTCATTTCATTTTTAGTAGGCATTTTGTTTTTCTAAAATATGCTAAAATGTTCAGAAGGCTTTGAAACATGAAGATATGCAAAATTTCATTATCGCTCTTTTTGTGATTACTAAAAATTTACCCAAATCGGTTTCATGCATCAGTGACATTAGGCATAGGAATAAAGATACTGATGAAGATAAATCTGAAGTTCTAATATAGCTCCAACAATATGTGCAGCCCCAATTGTTTCACAAAATAGAGCAAAAGTTAAATCATTAAATCGTTATAAATTGACTACAATTGATTTGAATGGGTGCAATCGTTTATAGACGCATATTTCAGTAATATTGAATTTCGAATGCAATGAAAGTCGATGCGTAATCGCCGGAACATGATAGTATCTAATCCTATAAGATCTAGGCCGTAAAATCTTAATGGCCATTAAAATGATTTAATCTAACGGTGAAAACATTAAATTTTCAGCTCGTTTTGACAGCACGAGGATTTGCAATAAAGTTGGCAAACTTACGAGCGTAAACGTTGATTAAAATAGTTGCACGAAAATGATTAAATTCGTTTTATATCTTTGTATGCACAGAAAATTGCAATGTTTAGAAACATTATTACAAAATGTTTCTTGCAGCTATAATAGATTTTTGATGATTCTATAAACTGAATGACCAATTTAACGGTTTGCATACACAATAGATAAAACTGTATTGGATGGGGAACTTGCGACGTGCAGGAAATGAAAAAAATCTAAATATTAAAGAGATTTTTTTCAATCTATATTTCGGGTATATAAGCGTATGATTTGGTATTCACAAACTGTTAAATTAACAAAAACTTTACACATAAAAGCTAACCTCCAAAAGGCACAAACGTCATAATATTACCTTTGATTACACTTCACGTGTGTGTTATAAGAGTAACATCAGTAAGTTACACTTATGATAAAATTGTTACTTGAAATTTGTGCCTTTTGGAGGTTAGGTTTTATGTGGAAACCTTCGCATAGCAAATACATAGTTTTTGGACACTTCCTGATTATCAACCCATACGATTATAGACCCGTAACATAACATTTCTATTTCATCTGAAATCTAAGCTGGTTCCTATATCTTTATAATGAATACCAGTGGGATTTGATTCAGAGGTTCACGCTTCGAGCAGCCTGATGTCAAACAGTAATGGCAGCGGTTTTCACTTGGAAATATAGATAGCAACATGTTTTTAACTAAAAATAGCTCTTACCCGGCATCAATAAAAATTCATCACTATTACAAAAAATGTAATAGTCAAATTTATCACCCAGAGACAACTATTTGGGTTGCATCTATAATTGCCAACGTGGTCAGTACCACACAGTAAGTAACTCATCACAACAGCCCAAAAAATATTTAGTTCAATGATTTTAAAATAATAATAATAATATTGTATGGAAATTGAAATGAATAGCAAGATTACACTACTTTCTTTGAACAGTTAATTTAAAAAAATGAAATCAACTTGGATGGGAACATTAATGACTGCTTTTTTGCTTTTCTTTTTTCTTTTCAGGACAGCAGAAAAAATTATTAATTTATTTATTAACCAATTTAAATAAGCCACATAACACATAAAAAAATCGGTAATTAAGATGAACCAGGAAGAAAAAAATCTACTCTTTCTAAATTAATCTCTGTTAAATCTCAATGGTCAGATGATTTCTTATTGTTGAAATCAATTTTTATTCCTTAAATTTTTCTTTTTTCCTTTCAGTACAGGTGTAAAAAATATTAAATGTTGATTAACCAATTTAAATAAGCCACATAGAACATAAAAAAACGTACAATAAGATGTACCAAGAAAAGGAAATTTGTTCGACATTAATCTCAGCTAATCTCAAAACCTATGGTCAATGGTAAGGTAATTTCCTATTTTTGAAGTCTATTTTTATTTTTCAAATTTTTCTCTTTGCCTGTTACGACAGGCGTAAATATTATTAATTTTTCAACCAATAAGCCACATGAAACATAAAAAAATTATAATACACCACGAGAAAAAAATATTTTACATTAGTCTCTGTTAATCTCACAATTTTGGTCAATGATCGGATGATGTCTATTTGTATTCCTTAATTTTTCTTTTTACCTGTCAGGATAGGTGTAAAAATTAATAATTTTAATTAGCAAATTTAAATGGGCTTGCCCGTAGATAACTGGTTAATAGTGACGGGACTTGATTCAGAGGTCCCGGGTTCGAGACACGCTTCGAGCAGCCTGTTGTCAAGCAGTAGTGACAACGGTTTTAACTAGGAAATATAAAATATTTTTCCAAGTGAAAATAACCCTTGCCAGGCATGCAACAATAAGAAGTCAGCCCTATTAGAAAAAATCTAAAAATAAAATCACCAAATAAGAATGGATCAACGATTGGGTTACTATCTAAAAATACGAAGTAAGGAGAAGTTTCAGCCTAACAGCTCATAGGACGTAAAATTCTAATTGCTGTTAATAAATGTAAAATAAAAAAAAATTAAATGAGCTACTGAAAACATAAGAGAATAGTGCGATAAAATGAACTAGGAAGAGGAAACTTATTCTACATTAATCTCAGTAATCTCAACATTTATGGTTAAAGGTCAAATGATTTGGTATTTTTGAGGCATATTTTTATTTCTCAAATTTTACTTATTTACCTTTTAGGACAGGTGTGAAAATTATTGTATTACAATATTGTTAAAAAAAAAAGATGGCCCAGGGCCGGACCTGTTCCTGCTATCGCAATTCCTACTAAAAGCGTGAATCCATCCATAATGACCGTAGCAATTTGTCACGTAAACGGTAGTAAAACATCATCCAGTGCGATTGAGCAATTCAGAGCTGATGTCTCACTCGGCTGCGCTAATTAAACCACATTCATCAAATCTTGTACAATTATCAAAGCATTCCGAAAGGCATCCATCTGATGCCCGGAGCGATGTGCATAGATCGATGTCAGGCACGTTTGCTCCGGAAAGGGCAAACAGGAGTTAAACGGTTGGCAGATGGTAATTTGGGGATACAATTAGAGCACATTAGAGATTCTCATATTCTCACCTTTAGATTACCAGTTGTTTTTATTATAAACAAGATCTTGTCTGATTTGTTTTAACAATGAAAATAAAAATGACTAAAAAATATCAGACTTCAAAATCCTGCTTGAAGAAAAATGCACAGACTTGGGAAAAGACATATTTTATTCACTTAGTTAGTTATTCTCAAAATGGAATTAAATTTTCTAGAAATGTTCGGTAATAAATATATGCAAAAGAAAAATCGAGAAAAAATTGATATCACTACTGTCAACTTTTGCTTCATTATTCTGAGTTAAATCATTGAGAATTCTAATTTGCATTTGTAATCTTAAAAGTATAATTTTTCATTTTAAAGTATATATTTCTCGATAAAGATTGGAAAATGATTGAGAAAAAATGTTCGATACAAGCACTTGGTCGGTATTCTGGCTCGTACAGCAGTGTCACCTTAGGGAAAATCACTGTAATAGGGCATAAATAAGGAATAAAGTATAATTTAATAGAAAAGGGTCTACTTTTTATAAATGTTATCATTCTTAATATCATATAATATCATTTTTAGTTTCGAATTATTTACGAACTAAAAATTTGGCAAACACTTCATTATTTTGAGCTCTTAATAAAAATAATTGTCTCACACATAATTATCTATTACATAAAAATAAGTCGGGTTTCCTGCCTGACGATATAACTCCAGAACGCACGAACCGATTTCGACGATTTTGCATTCGTTGGAAGGGTCTCGGACTTCGTGAGGTTTATAGCAAAGAAAATTGAAGAAAGATTTCAACAGAAAAGCGGAAAACACTTTTCCTTTTTTAATACAGCGTCATCTCTGATACTTAGCATCTACTACAAACTAATATTTTTTGTTGACTGCTACTCATTTGTTTGACAGCAGCTACTCATTGTTCTCTGCTCAGTTAATTTCATGTGACAAACCGGCATTGTGTTCATTGTGAAATTGTGCAAAAAAAGTAAAAAAAATAAGTTATTCGTTTCTAACATTTCAATTGGAAACCATCAAATCAATCACGTGTATTATTCAAATTTTTATTCAATTTCAACAGCAGCCAATTTTTTTCTTCATCTTTTAATCACCAAACGAAATGTTACATAAAATGAAACCATCTGGTGGTGAAACGAAGTTCGCCCGGTTTGCTAGTTTTCTATAATTCTATCTTAAATTATTTTAGAAAATCAAACAAACAAACAATTTTACTTAATTATTTATTGGGGCACGCCCGTAGGGTAGTGGTCAGCACTATGGGATTTGAATCAGGTTCGATACCTGTCTCAGAAAACCTGATATCAAGCAGTAGTGTCATCAGCTTTTTTCGATTAAATATATAGATTACCATTGCCACATCAATGAAAGAATCATCACTATTACAGAAATTGTAATAATAAAATGCATCATATAGAGATGGGACAACTGTTTGGATTGCCATCTATAAAAACCGACGGAATTGGGTATTATCATCAAAACATCTCAAAGAACCCTCAAATCGCTGTTAAAATTATATTTCAAGAAATGATTATAACTATGCATATACTGCAAACATAGCCAATGAAAATATTTTATCATGAGAAAAAGGGTACTAAAATAGATTTTTTTTTGTGTGTTTGAGATGTAACACTAGATACATCTCTGTCCATGAGACTTTATTGATGCAAAAAACGTTTGAGCAAAATTTGATTAATTGCTATAAAGTATAAGCCAATTCTGCGGTAATACAGACCATAACAAATCATTGTTATGTCAAAATCATTGTTGGCAGTTTTTACTACCAAGAAACAAGCATAATATAGGGTTGCCATAACAACACTATATTAGCAGCTGTGCTACCGCAGAATTGCTCCCTTAATATGAATTTTATTAGTGACTTTATTGAATATGTATTTCTTTTACTATCCCCAGTCTCCTCTACAACATCACGCGATTTAAATAGCGGCGCAGCTAAGAGCGAAAAGCAATACAAAATGTTCACATTTCAAGAAAATTATCGGTGGAAATAATAAAAGGTAGAGAAATTCGCAACGCATTGCGTAAGATTTTGCAAATAGTCATCGGCTGGATTGGCTTAGCCTAGAGTCAAGAAGTCTCCTCGCGTATCGTACTCTGACGACGGGGTCAAAACGAGCGACTGGAATTGACTTACGAGCATTAAGCGTCAACTTGACTACTTTTGTTTTACTTTCAATGTTTAATTACTTTGACATTTTCGAAGATCGAAGATGGAGATATTGACATTTTCTGAGACAGGTGGAAATTATTGAGAAGAAAATATTTTCATTAGCAAGGAGTCAAAACATGATGGTCGAATAAATGACTAGTAAGAAATGACAGTGGTGCACGCAACTTTGAGGTATAAGACTCGTTTAATTTTAATTTAAATTTAAATTAATTGAAATTTCATATTCCCAAAAAAATAGTGTTAAACTTCGAACAAGGTAGTAAATATAATTTTAGGTTGGCAACTAAGTAAGTGCGGATTTTTGTTAAAAAATCAAAGTTTTTTTTTCGTGGAACTAAATAACTTCTGTAATGCATTATGATCAATGACTTTTTGTTTGGCATCATCATTATCACACTTCCACAAAACTTCTGTTTTTTATTAGCAAAAAATTGGATCAGGTACAATTTTACACCATCATAATCATTAAATTGTTTATCTTTCAAGGAGCTTGATAAAGATCGAAACAAGAAGTAATCAGAAGATGCAAAGTCAACATATATAGTGGATGTGGCAAAACATTCCAACCAAGTTCCAATAATTTTTGCCAAATGGCCAAAGATACGTTATGCCAATAATGAAAAAAATCACCGATTCTATTCGTCAATTTAGGCCGCTTTTCTTCGGCTGCGTTGTTAAATTTCGTTAGTAGATCAATGTAGTCATCATAATTGATATTTTGGTTGAATGGTACAAGTAAAAATAAATAATTTCTTTCTAATCAACTTCAATTAGACAAACAAAGCGTTTTTCATCTTTGAGTAAAAATTTACCAGAACCAAATTTGAACAACCAATTGTTTCCTTGTTTTTAAGGCTTCGAAACCATAAGAACCTCATAACTTTCTGTGATCCATTTTACATTAGTAGAAACAACAAAGCAAAATATAACAAAAAAAATCGATTTGGTTTTCCATCTTTCAACGAACGCCAAACGAAAACTAGGCTATCGATCAAAAAACTCCTTTACTGATAGACAGTTCAATTGCCTACTATCCAATAACAAAAGGCATTTTAAATTTGTACTATGTCATTAAACCTAAAAAATTTTTGAAACCATCTAAGAGTGAAAGTTGCACTTACTTGCCAACCTAATACTATACATCATGAATATTCCATGATTGGAAATTGAAAATTTAATAATTAAAAGTTTGTTGTCTGCAGAAAAAAATTGTACATATAAGGAATTTTGTGATATCATTACGAAATTCATTTCAAGTGAACACTATAAAGTTCTATCGGGATCTATCACACATTTTTAGAAGATCCACTAATTTAAAATTCGTAACTAATAAATAGGACATTTGATCTTATTTCCATCGGAGCCTATCACGCATTTTTAAAAGAGGTAAAAGAAATCCATTTAATTTAAAATTCTCAACCAATTAATAGAATACATAATCCCATTTCTGAAAAACTTTCAGGTCTCTTTAATGATTATACAATGGAATTTCCATATTTAAGAGTTCTTTAGAAACATATCAATATTTTCAAGCTTATTAAATATTGTCAATAATTAAAAGCCTTATTCCAATACAATGCCAATTAATAAATATCTCCTATTTATCTCCCTTCGTCAATATAATCAATAACTAAGTATAGCGTACTCTCATGTCATTACAATTACCATAAATCTCAAGGATTTGCATACGATAACAAGTGCAGCAATTTGCACGTTTCTTTGCAGATTTATTACATGAATATAAACTATGTGTAAGTAATTTTTATTATTTTTGCATTATATATGGTTTCCCAACACCACACTACAAAACTGCACTTGTACTAGATGGTGATAACGAGAAATAAAATGATGCTAATAAAGGAGTTAGATGATGGTAAATGAGTGAGTGAATGGATATTTTTTGGTGCTTGATATCAATATCTCACCATAACACAGAATGCAATTCTTTTAAATCCATAATCTCTTATACTAAGCACCCCTGCCTGTCTGAGATATGTATATATATGAAATGTATATATTGCTAGAAAAATAAAAAAAAGAAAATGCAAAAAAAATGTATTATACTCAATTGTTACAATGATACCAAGATTTTACTATTGAAAAAAAAACTACAAGATAAAATATTTGTGTAATAGAGTTTATGCCAAAAGCTCAACTTTGGAATAAATATACATTTTGGTGTGCTGCTACACAGAATATTCATTATCCATGCTTCGAGCTACTATCAAAGTATCCCAGGCTTAGGAGACGTCCATTAATCACGTGATCGATTTTTTTAAGGATTTTGAACCCACCTCCCCTTTGGTGACACCTGGTGATATTCAGAATTACCTCCCGTCCTCACCAAACATTACGTGTATTTTTAGTAATGAGAAAAAATTGTATTTTTTTTTAAATGTTTGGATTTTTTTAGAAATAATCAAGAAAAAAATTGATACACTATACCACTCCCTCCCCGACATGATATTTCGTGATTTTTTGCCAAACACACCCCCTCCCTCTTAAAACCGCCTATGATTATTGGACGCCCCCCTTACAGTAAAATTTAGTATCAATGACAATTGATATACAATGTATATGAACATGAAACCAGTATTGTCCAAAACCAACCGTCAATACATTAACTTTACTAAACCATAGGTTCACAAACTTTTGTGTAGTACCGTGTTTTCTAACTGTACTAAAGTTGATATTAAACATTTTAAATAAAAGTGACTTTTGAGTTTATACATTTATTAAATAAATTTAAAATAACTTATTAATTGAACGTAAAAAATTGGTAATAAAGCTATAACTCCGTTCTACTAGCTATCATGATGTTTTTTATTAAACTGTTAATATTAATTTAAGCTTTGCTCTTAAGTATCCAGAAATACTATAACAGACATAAAAATCGTAAGAAAACATTTCCAAAAATAAGTAGTCTCTCACAATCAGCATATATGGTATTTACGAGTTCAAAATATTTTCTTCACTTTTCAGGTCCATTTAGAAATATTATTTATTGCCTTCATATTATTTACAATATAATGTAAGTATTGGTATTAGTATGGTGCATTGAGATCCACTATAGTGAACTCCCATTTTTATTTTGTGGACCCCCATTTTCATTTTGTGGACCCCTCAAACTTTTTTCGTTGGCGAGGACACTTTCAAAGTTGTCATAGACTCCAAAGGTCCATATTGACCATTTTGGAAACTATTTATAGTTCCCCCATTATATTATAGTGGACCCCAATTTTCATTTTGTTGATCCCTCAAAAATTTTGCATTGGCGTAAACACTTTAAAAGTTGTTGTCATGAACTCCTAGGGTCCACAGGGACAACCTTGGAAACTCGTTACAGTTCACCCAATATATTATAGTGAAAGCCCATTTTCATTTTGTTGACCCCTCAAACTTTATTGGCGTTGACGTGGTCACCTTGAAAGTTGTCCTAGATTCTTAGAGTCAATAAGAACTACTTTGGGAACTATTTATATTGCCCCCATTATATTATAGTGAATCCCATTTTCATTTTGTTGACCCCTCAAACTTTTTCGCGTTGAAACTTCTCGTAGACTCCTTGGGTCTATAGGGACCACTTTGGAAACTATTTATAGTACCCCAATTTTCACTTTGCTGACCCCTCAAACTTTTTGCATTGGCGTAGACACTTTGAAAGTTGCCATGAACTCCTAGGGTCCATATGGATCACTTAGAACATTATCAGTATTAAAGCAATGCAAAAAATATTCCAGAAGAATATGGAAACATTACTTTCTATTTAGACTATTTTAATGACTGATGTCAAATCTTAGAAGCGCACTTGAGCATCAAGCTTTTATTCATTTTGTTTTCACGATAAATCATCCTTTTCATTGTACGTCACTCCTATGATCTTATAGCGCGATTAATCAAAATGGCAAATTTCAAATAGCGAAAAATTAATGTCATTTCAAGTGACCCTAGTCAATTTATTTAAACAACCGTCGTGCTTAAGAATCGATCAGTCAAATCATTCGGCTGCTAAACGTAAATCATCATCTTCATTACAGAATACGTATATCTATAATGTCGCAACAACGGTGAAATCAAATTCCTTCGGATATCTATCATTACATTATATTATGGCTTCATAACCAAAGCCATTTGTGACTTGGTACGTGTGCATTTGTGAATTATGTATTATTATTGCTTACATCTCTCGCCGTGAATAATTTGAAGTAATTTCATTTCACGATAACTGTTACGGCACATATATGTAAAACCGCAAAGAGCTCTACCTAGTCGTGAAATGGCTTCATAAACTAATGCCAACAGTTGCGGGATACAGGTAGCCGATACGAATTTATAAAGCAAATCATAATAGAAACAACTTTTTGATACTGAATTGACGATAAATAAACCGCACTACATAATACTTATCATTAGACTCAAGTCAGTTCATAGAATAGATTGACAATCCATGTTTTGGTTCTTTTATCCAAAGTAATCCATCTATTCCGATACTGTTTAGTGACTGAAAATGTGGTACATTAGAAGTCCTGCATTTTCTCAATATTTTTGTTTTTTTTTTCAAAAACGTGCTTTTAGGCAAATAAAAACCACTTGAGAGCTATTTGAATGCTTTCGGGATGGTCTGGAATCATTCGGATGAATTCGCTATTCTTTGGTAATGGTGTCCATGGTAAATTTCGTTGTGCCTTGGTTCATGAACCAAGTTTGTTCTATGAAATGCGTATCCCCTACGTTTTACAAAGGATTGGATTCGACCGTCTTTTAAGTAAGTCGTACAATGAGGTTTGTTGTTTGTATTTCCTACTGATTTGATAGTTTAGCTATTAACCCAATTGTTTTTATTATTATCGCCCAATAGTCCGACGCAGGGAGCAATCCCGAGCAAGTCGGACTAAAGGTTTTCTACTGAGATAATTAGATTATTAGCATTCTCCTAAATACAATTCTTAATATGTAATAGTCATTTCAGTAGTCCAATTACTTTTCACCTAGCAAATCAATTTTTCTGATCTTATATAAAAGCTAAAATTTATTCGCTCTATACACTGAGACATTTTCAGAACATTTCTGAAACATTGGCAAGCTAAAGGTTACCATCGATAGTCGCAGGATATCAGAAAAGGCAATATTAGCAAAAAAAATGCAAAAATTGTATATCAAAAGATCCGAAACTACAACAGCTTTTGAGAAAGAAATAGATACCATATAAATATATGCCAGAGCTTTTGAAATTTTACTCGAATTATTCATTCAAAAATGAATGTTCGGATTTTTCTTCGTAATTCAAATATCAATAAATTACTAAAAAGCGTGATAATAAGATATCTAAATATTCAATATCCAAATGTGCCAATTCAATTTTAATAAAATCAGTTTCAGATTAAGGTGCCACTTCCTATTAATAGGTCACATGAACATTTATATGTGACAGGCGTTGCATTAGCTAAACCATCTAAAAAATTTGTGTTTTTAGCAGCAAAATACAATTTTCTAGAAATATTTTTATCGCAATGTTTGTCGGGTCAGCTTTAAGTACTTATGAGATCTCGATCAATTTCCCGATTACATATTTTTAAATTTGGCTAATCCATCAAGACTGAAATATATACACAATAGCAGAAGAAATCAGAAGACCGTAATTAAAAATCTTGGTACAGAATCCAGGAAAATTTACACAAAATGTTTACACATTATTAAAATCTCTATAAAATATCCGATAATATGATGCACATATGTCCAATAAACATTTCTGACCGCCAAATGACATTTTTTTAACTTATTTTTATTGAGAGTCCATAACCGCTCGACCTGCCCTCCCAAAAATTTAATCATTTCTTGTCAATCTTGTCAATACAAGTAAAATGTTTTTTGAATTATTAAAATCGGACGCTCCGTTCTCTTAAAAACTGAGTTACCGTTTTTGGCACTTCTTGCTCCGTATCTTCGGAACGACTAGACCTGCCTATGCCAAAAACTACTCAGCACGTCTCGTTATCAATACGAATCGAATGCTTTATATATGCAAATCAGTTGATCGGTGTTCCGACAAAATCGTCGATGAAAAATTGTATCCGCACATACAAACACACATCACACACACACACCAACACACACATACATACATCTATTTTTTTCAAAGGTATGCCAAGAAGTTCAGAAGCCTTCAAAACGTGAAGACATATAAAAATTTTCATTTTCAATTTTTTTTGTGATTACTATAACTTACCCTACGGGAACTTAAAAAAAAACTTTTTAATTTAATATTTTCTGTATATTATAAAAATATAACAGGTAAAATATTAATCTGTAAGATTTATTGTTGATATCAGATAAAAGTTATATATATTTCATAAATATCAAAAATAGATAAAAATCATTAAAGTGATAAATATATAAATTATAACAAATCTGAGTAGGTATTTCTCTATTTTTGTTTCTTTCTATTAATAAAACTTTTTTTGTTAAGAAATTAAGGAATACTTATCATGGCATGGTCGTAAAATATTTTGGCACCATTGATTGTTTTGATACGATTTCAATTGTTCTTTCAATTCAATGCAATTTGTTCGCATGTAATAAAGTCTTATGGAATTATATCATTCATTACTCGATAGGTGATTCGTTTATTCGGTAATTGCAAGTCGAAGTAACAAGACATAGTCAGAATTTATAAATCGCACTGATTCAATTTTATATTAAAAAATTAATAATTCATAATAAATATGACAAGAGAAACTATATTGTGTGAAAAGAGCTTTAATGAGACGTTGGAGATAATAATATTAGAGTTTTGGATCGTAACTCTTCCTCCGCATAAAGTGGCAGCCATACCAGAGAGCGAAGACACTATCATCACAGTCAAGTTTTACGAAATTAATAAATATAGAAAACGTGTATTTCAAAACGACGTGTTTCTTATGGTACTGAAACCTGTGAAAAAGAATTCGATTTCGATTGAATTTGATGGAGACACTTTTCGCGTCAAGGCTGCCAAAGTGGTTCCAGAAATATGGCGCGATCTGCTGAAGAAAGAGATTGGGAATGAAAATGATGAACTTCTTAAGAAAGAAGTTGAGAATGGTAGTGATGAACTGCTTAAGAAAGAAATTGAGAATGGTAATGATGAACTTCTTAAGAAAGAAATTGAGAATGGTAATGATGACCTTCTTAAGAAAGAAATTGAGAATGGTAATGATGAGCTGCTTAAAAAAGAGATTGAGAATGGAAATGAAAATGATGAATGAAGATCATTTTTGAAGAAGAAGCCAATATCACTTTTATAATTGTATACTGGTAATGAATTTACTTTATATAATGTAGAATATAATAGAATTTTGTTTATTGTAATTATACTGATTTCATTTCATGTAATTGTGTATTGGTAGATAATAAACAGGCAAAAAAAATATTTTTTGATTTTTAATGTCTAAATTATAATAGTGAATTAATTCATGACTTATAAAATTTTTTTCTCGGCAAAATGAATTGAATTTGAAATATTTTTTACTTTATGAAATTACTTTATGATTTGAAATTGATTTTTTTTTTGACAAATTATGTGGTGCAAGTACTAAAGTTCAAAATTAATTAATATCATAACTACCAAACTCCTAGTTTCCATCAATAAAAAAATCATAAAATATAGATTTTTCCATATAATTGTTATAATAACCTAGTACCATCATATTAGACGAGTATATTTGTTAACCCCAATGAACTTTAATTATTCAAAAGTTTCAACAAATACTTTGTAGAAATTTTTAGTCATAATGTATTTTGGCAACATTATTTGTTTCAATACGAAAACAGTTGTTATTTCCGTTCAATTCAATTCAATTATTATTTGTTCTAAGAATGTAACATGAGCTTTTGAAATGGACAATGTATAAGCATGCATTGTATGTAACGAACACATTGTATGCAACGCATAGTTATTGAATTTGTATTAAATTACTTTTCAGGATGTTATATTTTTGTGCAATAATAATTAACAATATTTTGATGTCAAATCTGAGCGATGGGTTAGGGTTTGAAAAGCATTTTTATTGCTTAAGGGGGTATTGTAAACTTTTTGATATTTTTTTATAGAGTTCCCTGTAGTATGAAATATGTTCATCTTTAATTTCCTTGATTTGAACTTCGAATATCAAAAAAAGTTGTAATTTTTTTATTTCGGACAGTCGCTATTTTGTAAAAAACATTGTCCGCAACTTATATAAACTTCCTGTAGGGTAAATTATAGTAATCGCAAAAAAATCGAAAATGTACATTTTTATACATCTTTATGTTTTCGAAGGTTTCTGAACATTTTAGCATACCTTCCAAAAATGAATGTATATGTGTGCGTATGTATGTGCGGATACAATTTTTCGTCGACAATTTCGAGAACACAAATCAACCGATTTGAATGATTCAACAAACATTCGAGTCCTATTAATAAGGAGAAGGTAATTTAGTTTCTGAGAAAAAGGATCGTCCGATTTGAATGATTCTAAAAACATTTTATTTGCATTGGCAAAATGAAGAACTGGTTAAAATTTTTTGAAAAGGCAGGTCTAACGGTTTAGGAGATCCAAAAAAATAATTTGATATGCATATAAAATTATTTGATATTTTATACAGATAGTAATATATTAAGTACAATATTTGTCCTCGGGCAATGCCATTTAGTATATAAATATCAAAAGAATAATTATAAGTATCTACTAATGAGTAACATAAGCAAAATATATAATACTGTAAAAAACAGTTCAAAATTTTCAAAAAATTTCATATTATAAAATAACGAACTGCCTTCTTGGAAACAATACCCACAATTTCTCAAATTCTACTGAACCGATTTACTTAAAATTATTACAGATACTTCTTCATAGACTTATCATTATGAACTACTTATCCATAAATTCCGACGATTACTATTTTTAAAAAATCGAGAATGAAAAAAAAGTTGTAAAAAAATAATTATTCTTCAGACAATCATAATTTTGTTAAATTTTTTTGGCTAGTTCTTATTGTTAGTTAGATCAAACAATTATGGCATTATTCTAGATTGCTATTTTTTTCTTCATATTTATTCGGAGGCTGATAACATGGATATGGTTAGGGGCCATTTTTTGAGGGGTGGGGGCTCTACATTTCTTTGTAAAACTAAAACTTTTTTACTGTGGCTTTAATATTCTCATAACATTAATTGATGATTTGTAAGAAAAATTATAGTGAAAATATTGTTATCCTTTTTTATAGCCTTTCAAAAATCGCATAAAATTAATGCTTTTAAACAATAAATCATTTACAATTCCTTTAATTTAACATACTAGCATAATTACTATTATCTTTACTGTTAAGATACTTGTAAGCCTGGATTTCGTTAAAAATTAAATGGATTTTGAAAAGGATCCATAAAGGCATTGAAAGTCTTTTAAAAAACGTCATTCGTAGTATAAACGTTTGACTAAAAAATCGCACACTTTCCCAATTTTCAAAATTAATTATTCCGCTACGCCCATTTCTAGCAACTATTATTTTTTTGCCTCGCGTGCGAATAAAAACAAACCGGTAATTATATAGGTTAAAATTGGATGAGCAAAATTATGATTGTGGCCCGAACGGGTTTGCCCGTGTGTTATTATCAAGATTAACATAGCGGCATTTTTTCTTAGAAGGTATAATGGTTAGTTAGAATAAACGTTTTCGGAGACACGAGAAACGACAATGGTAATTATATGTGGTGTCTAAGGTAACAGTAGGACAGATTATGTCATAATTCGGTTTGTAAAAGATCGAGATATAGATCACTGTCGGATCTTCAGCCGAAACATGTGTAATTTTTAAGATTTCTCATCTAAAGGTACAAAGAAAAATGAAAGAATCTAGAGACATATTTCTCCAACGACCATTGAATTATCATTCACAGAAATATTAAACTAAAACGTCCTTAGGCGCGACTAGGGTGTAAATCCGTACAAATGCAACGGAAGTGCGTTACGGCAAGGTCGAGTGCCAATGATTCGTCGTTTGCTCTCGATTATATCATTTCTATACGGGTCGATTGTGATTAGTCGTGATTACATTTATTATATAAAAATTTGAAATAAAAATCATCAGCAAAAATGTACTAGTTTTGCCAAGTAAAATATAAAAAAAAAAAAATTATTATAAATAGACTAATTTCTAAACTAATTGCAAAGAAACAAGTATCAAATAAATATCAAATATCAATGAATATTAGTCAAACTAAATATGGTACCCAAATTAATTATTTTATAAACTAAACAATTATTTTCTTATTTCAATAAGAATGCGATTATATTTTAAAATTCGGCAAACATTTGCATTAACTTATGGACGTCTGGGGATTAATATTTTCAAGTCCATACGAGAGTGTAATGGTCTTCCACTTAAACAAACAGATTTGTTTGATATTTGCAGAATCCATTATTCATACTGACTGAACTCTGAAAACAATTTTAATCGTTCTTATTTTAAATTGCTATAACGAAAACGCCGCGCATTTACAGTTCGATAGTTTTTCGAGGTAAATATATTGATATTGATGAATGTATTATTTTCTCTAAATAATAATAATTTTATTTGCTTTATAGAAATTTTGTACTACATTTTTGCAGTACAGTAATAATGATGAGCCATAGGGTGGAGCAGGGCTTAAAGGTGCGCGGGTAAAAATGTCCATCACTGATGTCTCAAAAACAAATACAGTTAGGAATCTTACCAACAATATTTTAAAGTAGAGGGATAAATATGTATATCTAGTCATCACCTTGATTCTTATGACATTGTTATCGGGAGATAAATGGCAATGTTTGAAAATCCACAACAAAATTATTTTCTTTTGTAGTTAGTTTTTTGGTTCTGACCTTGATTTAAGCCTACGTTATTTATTTGTTTTTGTGGCTCGTATAGCAGCGACACCTCTACTCTAGTAGTAAAAGTGTTAATGAAATATTAAAATTCATTTATGTCTAAACAAATTTATATAAATAAAAAAATTCTCTACTGCGCCTAGAATGAAGGACTCCTTATTCACAAACCACAAACATAATCTCTCCAGACATTTGTGAACGAATACCATTTTCCATTCAATACAAAGATCATTCAAAATACGATCTCATCACCTTATGCAAATTGAATTTCCTACTAAAAACATGTACAAGAAGTTTTAAAAAAAATATGTGTCACATCCGTCAAATAAATGTCTGAGTTAAACACAAATGCAAATATAAAACTGTTCTTATTTGCATAAATCGTGACCGTAATTTTTTTTCTCTTGTCTGGTTTCACGACCTAATAGAGTGATTAAGGTTTCACATTAGCAAAACGATTGGATGATTTCTGACAATATTAGTTTTTGTTTTAGTTTTATCGCGTGTAGATTATTTTGTTCGAGAGATTAAGTTTTTTGGCACATCTAAACGAAAGCTATAAAATTTCATCTAAACAATACGGTTTTTGTTTGATTCCTGCGTGTGATATTTAGTCACAATTAAAAGATAGAAAATAAATAGGAGATCTGGTCATTCGATTGCTCAAAGTTCTTAGATTTTTAACATTTTTCTCACAATATTTCTCTTCTAATATTTACTTTATTATTATTTAATTTTAAATGAATTTTTAATATCTCAAATACAAATAGGAGTATAAAATAGCATTAAAACTAACTCAATTCGAATTTCGGCTAAAATTGGTGCCATTTGGTGCTTGCATCTCGTAGACTTAACATGACGCATGACCCGGGCGCTGAAAGACGCCCGGGTCACAATGCTTCGTGGCCGACAGATGTTGAAGCAGAGTTTTAGTGAGTTAATTATTGCATTTCTATAATTAGTTTAGTAAGTTAATTATTGGTTTTTATGATCGAGTTTGAACAATAACTGACCATCAGAGCAACTTCTTATAATGGTGCCATTGGACCCTAATAAGCCCCATTCAGTAAGTGACGACTAAAAATTTATGAGAAAAGGATCAATTTTCTCATAAATTTACTTTTTATAATAAATGCTAATTTGTAATATTTTCCATTTATATTTTTTGAACATTAGAGAACAATTGTTTATTTTGGACATCTATTGAATAAAATTATACGTTTTGAACTTTTACTCTAAAATATTAATTGTAAAATAAAAAACAATAATTATGATATTATTTTTACTTAATTCGGTAGAGGAATAGATACAGCGTCAATCCATCTTTACTTGTGGTAAGATATTCATTGAATCTCAAGATATTAGTTTAAAAAAAAAAACTGTTGCAACTGTTACAACCAGCCCCTGACTTCCCTATGTACTAAATGTCTAAAATCATGTGTATAATATGTAGGTAAGTGCCCTAGCTTCCCTAGTTTGTATAAACTTTAGATGATTCATTCCAAAAACGCAACTCTACAGAATGTATTCAAAATATGTATTCTAAAGAAGTATTCAAACTTTTAATAAGCATTGCAAAATACTGAAATTTGACTTAACCCCACATTCGCTAGGATGGCAACCCATGAGATCCCAAACGAAATCCTTTTAGTACAGATAAGAGATAAAGAGTATAAAATATGTATGGAAATCAAAGCAAAAGAAATGTTGAATAAACTACCGTACTAGCAAACACTCTATGTTTTATATTGATTTCAAATCATTTCCGTGTGCACGCAAATCGTTCTTAAAATGAGATCCAAACATTTTTTTTGGAGTTCCATGAACACCAATTAAAACTTCTCCGGGGAAAGTGCTAGGAAGGAAGCGTCAAGTGTCTCATCGTACAAAACACAATCATATATGAAAATAATGATTCTTCTGACATCCGAACTGAAATCAAGAAGAAGAAAGCAAGAGTCATATCTTTACAGTTAATTATCCATTTGTCATAATGTATTATTATTGCGATTTTTGCTTGGGTTATTTCACAACACACGGTTGGTTATTGAGACAAAATGAGTACAACGAAAGTTTCGATTGATAAATACCAGTATCGAAAAATACACGAGATGTCAATCAAAATAAAGGGGCTATTAACTATACATTTGTTTCCAAAGAAATCAATCATCACAAATGGTGATTCAATTACTGCTATTAAATTGTGTTTAAACGCTGGAGTAGAAATTGTTAAATAATTTTATGACTATTTTAATATTTCTTCATTATGAAAAGTAAAATTGTCTAGGAGTCTACGAAATATGAAAATTAAAAGACACGTCAAACAATTCAGTTGATGTGATTTTCAACTGCAAAAATAAATCATTAATCAACTTAAACATTAGATAATACTTTTTATGCCCCTTATTATAATAATACTAATAATAATTAAAATAGGGGAGGCTAGGAGCTTATTGTAACAGGTATTGTACTGCTTCTTAACCATTTTTGTGATTGCTTGAATGATTATCTTGATTAATATAAAAAAATCACACCAGGGGTTAGTTGAAACAAAACCATGGGGCTAGTTGTAATTAGCAAGAGTAATCTGGTATTTACAGATAAAATTGTACAAATTCAAGTGATTTATGAGAAGAATTACTCACTTTAAATGAATGTTAATTTTTTTAAAAATAAGCAATTAATGAATTATCAGAGGTATTATTGTCGTTACTACTTACCCTGGTATGTGTTAAAATACGAGATAAGTTGTAACACCACCCTATTTCTAGAAAATGATTAATTTTTAAATGATAAACTGTTTTGGAATTATTAAATTCCCGTAGGGTATGTTATTATAATCGTCTAAAAATCGAAAATGAAAATTTTCAGATATCTTCACGTTTCAGAGGTTTCTGAAGATTTTGGATTTGGACTGAAAATGGGCGTATGTGTTTGTGTGGACACATTTTTTTACAACTGATATGAATAATTCAAAAAGCAATCGATTCTTAAAGAGAGATGTGCTGATTAGTTTTTGGCAAAGACAGGTGCAGCCGTTTGGAGATACGGAGCTAAATGTGCAAAAAATTGCAGTTTTTAAGAGAACTAAGCATCCAATTTGAATGATTTGAAAAACTTATAATAATCTAATTAACTTATAATACTTGATTTGGTGAAAAAATAGTTACATCTTTATTTTGTAGAAATAGAAATGAAATCGAATCAGTGGATCTCAAGATATATTAATTTAAAACAATACGATGCAATAAACATTGTAAATTACTTAAAACTAAAAGTATAGTATAAGAAGAAATGACTGCAAGCAATTGTTAACTTGTTAGAGAGAAAATAAAAAAAATCTAGCAAAACAAAGAAGTCGTAGTTAATATGATTGTCATTGCAGAGCAATAATATAATTCAATATAAGAGAAGTACAATTTTGCAGCTAAGTACCAAATCACTTTCTCCTTTATAAAAAAAAAACTATAAATCAACAGTAAATCAGCAAAAGTCGACACAATACTGAAATACTACAAATAATAATAGTTTATTATCTGTGACATTACGAAATGTGCTTTCATATAAAATTTCCGCAGTCAATGAAAGGAAAAATTCAATAAGCAATGAGTTTTGAATATTCGTGTTTTGTCTGACCGCAAACAGAGATCATTAGCGGTTTAATTAAACTATTCAAAATAAATAACAAAAAAACAATTATCGAAAACGACACGTTGCTAATTTTAGGCACACACTACGACGTTGAGTTGACACATTTTCAGGTTGAAAATGTCGGACTCTTTGCATACATTTTAGATATAAGTATAAGCTATTGATTATGATTTTTTTATAATTTTGAGTATCATTGAATATTTTATACTAAAATAACACCAATATCTTCGTCAAATCGGATGCTCCATTCTCTCAAAACTCGATTTCTCTTTTTTGCACTATTTGTTCTGTATCTCCGAAACGGCTGGACCTGCATTTCACAAAAACTAATCAGCATATCTCCCTATCAATAGGAATCGAATGTTTTGAACCATTCAAATCGGTTGAAAATTTACTTATTAATATAAATATTTGGTAAAATTTAGCGATAAAGCATTATAGTGTTAGTTCATTATATCGTGTGTCATTCTTAACTCTTATTAACCAATAATCACCCATTGCAAAATTTGACATTCTTAAGCAATTCATTTTCTTCCAAGAAAATTCAGATCCGTGTAAAGTGGTAATCCAATTTTAAGCAGCTGGGAGATTTCTATAATATAATGTTTTGTCTTTCTTGTAGAAGCTTATACTTCATTTCTTATAAAATTTCCTACGACTGGTATCTTTCCTTAAAGTGTAATATGATTAAAATAATTTGTCAATGCACTACGTAATTATGTTCTGTATCTGAGTTTGAAGCTGTTCTATTCATATTCTCAAAGGGCTATGCATTTGAGAGTAATTCTTAATGAAATCTTTATTAAA
Organism: Ctenocephalides felis; assembly: GCF_003426905.1. Lineage (NCBI taxonomy): Eukaryota > Metazoa > Arthropoda > Insecta > Siphonaptera > Pulicidae > Ctenocephalides > Ctenocephalides felis. Next base: position 21,765,355 of record NW_020538040.1, on the reverse strand, counting down.
TGTACAAACACGAACTGACACAATAATAACTCTGACGTTTCTTAGTAACTAACATAAAACATTTGATAATGCTTTTTCATCGAATCACTAGCGCTAAATTTGCGACTACCATAGGACCCCTAACTAAACCTTCTAAACGCGGTTTTTGTTCTGAGATAATAGGCCCTGTAGCAAACCCTAGAGGAATCGACTCGCATTTTGATCAGTTGTATTAATTTCATAGAATCAATACATCCATGAGTCGATATGTATTTTGTTTTTTCAGCAAATCAAAGTAATCGAATGTAAGCTTAAAATAAAAGAAGCTAAAATAATAATTAAAATATTGAATCAAATATTAATATTTAAATTAATAATTATTGGCAAAATGCCGCAAATCTTAATCCTAACCAAGAAGGAATTGCAACAAATTTGGAGGAAATTCTCATACTATATGATACGAATAGGAGAAAATTAACCGGCGTGGCGGTATGCGATGACGGAGATGTTCTCGAACTGGCATTGTATGAAAAAATCTACGGTAGAGTTTATACCTACAGCTTCAAATTACAGCTGCCAAGGCCAATAAAAAAAAACTCAGCAAGAGTAATTGTTGATCGCGGGATTTGCCAAATAAAGCTACAAAATTAAATCCAAGCATATGGCCTATAGACTAATTAAAAAATATAACAATGAAAATGGTATTAGGTGCGCAACTATGTTCTCGCTAGTTTGTTTATCGACCACCCTTACTCTAGCAAGTTGGTCTAAGGGTTGGTCGATTTTGACATATGGAAAACGTCATGAACCAAGCTTAGACATATGGCAAACAAAATGATGGAACACGTAAGTAATTTAGTTTTTGCATTATATAATTCTGATTATGTGAAAATGCCTAATGTTATGCCAAACAATAGTTATTAGCAGGACGTGTTGATTTTCTTCTTTCATCCGAGAAAAAGCGGCAGCTCAAGTGCATCGAGAGCCACGGAAATGCTACTCTGAGCGAAACAACATGCCGTGATGGGTTTTGTCGTTTCACATTTTCACGTTTTTTCACGTTTTCAAGCCTGATAAAAAATTGGGAACGCTCAAATGGCAATCCTACCCCACCAGCTATATTCCCCAGATATTTTATTACTGTCCGATATTTACTTGCTCTCTGTTCGATGGTATTCAAAGCTCAAGGTATTCAAGCTCTGCCAGAAAGATGGAAAAGATAGAAAAGAAATAGTTTGAATGAATCAGCTAGAACTTAGTTGCGCAATAACACTTAATGTATTGAACAGTTTCCTGAAAAACAAATTAATAATAAAATTTGCAAATATATATTTGTTTGAATTTTAGAAATAAGCTTAGAATAGTGATTAATTCATATTGAATAAATACTCTAAAAACAAGTTTATTAAATTATTTTTAACATGTTACGTATATAATTTATAATTGCAATATAAATATAGTAACTGTATAATATAATATTTTACGGTAATATAATAATATAAATACTGTAACTTTCATTATTAGTATATTATAGACAAAGTATGAAAGCTTATAAATTGGACGTTGACGTTTATATACGTTTACATAAAAAGTAAACTAGTGGTGTATCAAAATGATCGAGGAATATTAAATGTTTTTAAATAGATTTTACAAAGATTGTAATATTGTCTAATATTTATAACAGTTATATAAATTTGTATTGTTGCAAAGTTGAATTGCAAATTATATTTTTTTAAAGTATATTAGAACAGAATTGAAATTAAAATCTGAATTATTTTTGACATACAAAAAAAAATTTTTTCTAGATTTTTTTTTTTTTTTAATTAGAAATATTTTTTTTCAAAAGCAATTATTTGTTAAAAACAACAGAAAATTCTTTGAATAATTCAAATTCGACGCTTAGTTCTCTCAAAAACTGACATTTTTTGCACATTTAGCTCTGTATCTTCGAAATGGCTGGACCTGCATTTGCTAAAAACTAACCACATCTTCTCCCAATCATTACAAAAGAATGTTTTTAGATCATTCAAATCGGATACTCCGTTCTCTCAAAAACTCGATTTGTATTTTCTGCACTCTTTGCTTCTTATCTCCGTAACGGCTGGACCTGCCTTTGCCAAAAACTAATCAGCACATCTCCCTATCAATAGGAAACGAATGTTTTTTGAACCATTCAAATCAATTGATCCGTGCGCCCAAAATCGTGGACGAAAATATGCGGACAAACAAAACACATACACACACTCACACACACATCCATTTTTTCTGAGGTATGCCAAAATGGTCAGAAACCTTCAAAACGTCGAGAAATGGAAAAAAATTCATTTTCGATTTTCGGCCATCACTATAACTACCCTACGGGAAGATTTAGAATAAAGGATCTTATCTCATATATCCAAGAATTATATAAGCTAAATTGCAAAGCAAATATTATTTATTATAAGTATATAAGTGAGCTTTAGAATTTTAGCTAGAATTAAAATCCGAGTTATTTTCGATATTAAAAAAAATTTTTTTTTGAAAATTAAAAAAAAATCTGAAAATAAAAGTTTTTTTTGCTTTCCCTATAACTATTAATTTACGCCTTTGCCAGGGTAAAAGTTCAGTTGGTACTTTTACCCCACCTATATATAAGCTATTATAGCTGTTATATTAAAAAAATATATGTTGAATCTATCTTAAAAATAACATTACATCTTATAAAGTAATTAAATAACGTATATTTAAAAGTTGTATTAAGGTGTAGTAAACTAAACAACAGTGCTCACAATAAAAAAATAACAAAGAAAAGAAATACTTTTGTTATGAATTGCTTGATTTAAGGCGATTGCTAGTTATACATCTTTTGCCCTCTACTTACAAATATCGTTGTTAAACTATTCCTAAATTAGTTTTCGAAATTAGTTTTCAAAATGGAGTTGGACCTTTTTACCCTCGTACCTCTTTAAGCCCCGCACCACCCCTACCTATCGTCTTTATTATTCAATCTGCATAATCGTTCAAATACAATTTGCGAATTACATATGTTGTGCAAAACTCACGCTCAAAAAGTGAGAAACTTCAAGGGTCAAAGTTGAAAATATTTTGGATGGTGTCTTCCTTCTTATGATTATGAGAAAGCAAGATGCTCTTACCTGCAAAAGAGAAAAATAACAATCAGATGTGTCACATGATATGTGCATGGACATGATAAATTGAACGTGTCTTGCAAAAGATTAATGAATATAGTTAATAAGAGATAGCATGGATCATCTTGATGGTAACATGATAGTTGGAAAAAAAATTGCAAATACAATTTAATAAGGTGCTTGTAATACAAAACTTTTTTATGTCTCTTCATATATTTGCTAAGAAAAATAATATAGCCATGAGAAATTATATATGGTAATAAAAGATAATAGATAGTTGATCAGCGCCATAAACACATTAATTGAATTTTAAACTGAAAGAAAAAAAATAAAGAAACAA
>NW_020538040.1:21724923-21760908 GCF_003426905.1 Ctenocephalides felis | reverse complement strand
TTTTCTCAAAGATATTATTGAAAATAATGAACAGAGAATAGATACAGCATCAATCCATCTTTACTTGTGGTAATATATTCATTGAATCTCAAGATATATTAATTTAAAAAATACTGTTACAACTGTTACAACAATTCTACAGAATGTATCCAAAATATGTATTCTAAACTTTTAATAAACATTGCAAAATACTGAAATTTGACTTGACCCCATATTCGCTAAAATGGCAACCTATGAGATCCCAAACGAAATCCTTTTAGTACAGATAAGAGATAAAGAGTATAAAATATGTATAAAAATCAAAGCAAAAGAAATGTTGAATAAACTATCGTACTAGCGAACACTCTATATTTTATATTGATTTCAAATCGTTTCCGTGTGCACGCAAATCGTTCTTAAAATGAGATTCAAAAAATTTTTTCGGTATTCCATGAACACCAATTAAAACCTCGCCGGGGAAAGTGCTAGGAAGGAAGCGTCAAGTGTCTCATCGTACAAAACACAATCATATATGAAAATAATGATTCTTCTGACATCCGAACTGAAATCAAGAAGAGAAGAAAGCAAGAGTCATATCTTTACAGTTAATTATCCATTTGTCATAATGTATTATTATTGCGATTTTTGCTTGGGTTATTTCACAACACACGGTGGTTATTGAGACAAAATGAGTACAACGAAAGTTTCGATTGATAAAAACCAGTATCGAAAAATACACGAGATGTCAATCAAAATAAAGGGGCTATTAACTATACATTTTGTTTCCAAAAAATCAATCATCACAAATGGTGATTCAATTACTGCTATTAAATTGTGTTTAAACGCTGGAGTAGAAATTGTTAAATAATTTTATGACTATTTGAATATTTCTTCATTATGAAAAGTAAAATTGTCTAGGAGTCGACTAAATATGAAAATTAAAAGACACGTCGAACAATAATTCAGTTGCAAAATAAATCATTAATTAACTTGAACATTAGACAATACTTTTTTTGCCTCTTATATTATAATAATAATAATAATAATAATAATATAATAATAATTAAGGCAGGGAGCTAGGGGCTTATTCTAACAGGTATTGTACTGCCTCTTAACTTGATTAATATAAAAAAATCACACCAGGGGTTAGTTGAAACAAACCATGGGGCTAGTTGTAATTAGCAAGAATAATCTGGTATTTTCAGATAAACCTGTACAAATTCAAGTGATTTATGAGAAGAATTACTCACTTTGAATGCATGTTATTTTTTTTAAATAAGCAAATAATAAATTATCAGAGGTATTATTGTCGTTACTACTTACCCTGGTATGTGTTAAAATACGAGATAAGTTGTAACACCACCCTATTTCTAGAAAATGATTAATTTTTAAATGATAAACTGTTTTGGAATTATTAAATTCCCGTAGGGTATGTTATTATAATCGTCTAAAAATCGAAAATGAAAATTTTCAGATATCTTCACGTTTCAGAGGTTTCTGAAGATTTTGGATTTGGACTGAAAATGGGCGTATGTGTTTTGTGTGGACACATTTTTTTACAACTGATATGAATAATTCAAAAAGCAATCGATTCTTAAAGAGAGATGTGCTGATTAGTTTTTGGCAAAGACAGGTGCAGCCGTTTGGAGATACGGAGCTAAATGTGCAAAAAATTGCAGTTTTTAAGAGAACTAAGCATCCAATTTGAATGATTTGAAAAACTTATAATAATCTAATTAACTTATAATACTTGATTTGGTGAAAAAATAGTTACATCTTTATTTTGTAGAAATAGAAATGAAATCGAATCAGTGGATCTCAAGATATATTAATTTAAAACAATACGATGCAATAAACATTGTAAATTACTTAAAACTAAAAGTATAGTATAAGAAGAAATGACTGCAAGCAATTGTTAACTTGTTAGAGAGAAAATAAAAAATCTAGCAAAACAAAGAAGTCGTAGTTAATATGATTGTCATTGCAGAGCAATAATATAATTCAATATAAGAGAAGTACAATTTTGCAGCTAAGTACCAAATCACTTTCTCCTTTATAAAAAAAACTATAAATCAACAGTAAATCAGCAAAAGTCGACACAATACTGAAATACTACAAATAATAATAGTTTATTATCTGTGACATTACGAAATGTGCTTTCATATAAAATTTCCGCAGTCAATGAAAGGAAAAATTCAATAAGCAATGAGTTTTGAATATTCATGTTTTTGTCTGACCGCAAACAGAGATCATTAGCGGTTTAATTAAACTATTCAAAATAAATAACAAAAAAACAATTATCGAAAACGACACGTTGCTAATTTTTAGGCACACACTACGACGTTGAGTTGACACATTTTCAGGTTGAAAATGTCGGACTCTTTGCATACATTTTAGATATAAGTATGAGCTATTGATTATGATTTTTTTTATAATTTTGAGTATCATTGAATATTTTATACTAAATAACATCAATGTCTTCGTCAAATCGGACGCTCCATTCTCTCAAAAACTCGATTTCTCTTTTCTGCACTATTTACTATGTATCTTCGAAACGGCTGGACCTGCATTTCACAAAAACTAATCAGCATATCTCCCTATCAATAGGAATCGAATGTTTTGAACCATTCAAATCGGTTGAAAATTTACTTATTAATATAAATATTTGGTAAAATTTAGCGATAAAGCATTATAGTGTTAGTTCATTATATCGTGTGTCATTCTTAACTCTTATTAACCAATAATCACCCATTGCAAAATTTGACATTCTTAAGCAATTCATTTTCTTCCAAGAAAATTCAGATGCGTGTAAAGTGGTAATCCAATTTTAAACAGCTGGGAGATTTCTATAATATAATATTTTGTCTTTCTTGTAGAAGCTTATACTTCATTTCTTATAAAATTTCCTACGACTGGTATCTTTCCTTAAAGTGTAATATGATTAAAATAATCTGTCAATGCACTACGTAATTATGTTCTGTATCTGAGTTTGAAGCTGTTCTATTCATATTCTCAAAGGGCTATGCATTTGAGAGTAATTCTTAATGAAATCTTTATTAAATGTACAAACACGAACTGACACAATAATAACTCTGACGTTTCTCAGTAACAAACATAAAACATTTGATAATGCTTTTTCATCGAATCACTAGCGCTAAATTTGCGACTACCATAGGACCCCTAACTAAACCTTCTAAACGCGGTTTTTGTTCTGAGATAATAGGCCCTGTAGCAAACCCTAGAGGAATCGACTCGCATTTTGATCAGTTTGTATTAATTTCATAGAATCAATACATCCATGAGTCGATATGTATTTTGTTTTTTCAGCAAATCAAAGTAATCGAATGTAAGCTTAAAATAAAAGAAGCTAAAATAATAATTAAAATATTGAACCAAATATTAATATTTAAATTAATAATTATTGGCAAAATGCCGCAAATCTTAATCCTAACCAAGAAGGAATTGCAACAAAATTTGGAGGAAATTCTCATACTATATGATACGAATAGGAGAAAATTAACCGGCGTGGCGGTATGCGATGACGGAGATGTTCTCGAACTGGCATTGTATGAAAAAATCTACGGTAGAGTTTATACCTACAGCTTCAAATTACAGCTGCCAAGGCCAATAAAAAAAAACTCAGCAAGAGTAATTGTTGATCGCGGGATTTGCCAAATAAAAGCTACAAAATTAAATCCAAGCATATGGCCTATAGACTAATTAAAAAATATAACAATGAAAATGGTATTAGGTGCGCAACTATGTTCTCGCTAGTTTGTTTATCGACCAACCCTTACTCTAGCAAGTTGGTCTAAGGGTTGGTCGATTTTGACATATGGAAAACGTCATGAACCAAGCTTAGACATATGGCAAACAAAATGATGGAACACGTAAGTAATTTAGTTTTTGCATTATATAATTCTGATTATGTGAAAATGCCTAATGTTATGCCAAACAATAGTTATTAGCAGGACGTGTTGATTTTCTTCTTTCATCCGAGAAAAAGCGGCAGCTCAAGTGCATCGAGAGCCACGGAAATGCTACTCTGAGCGAAACAACATGCCGTGATGGGTTTTGTCGTTTCACATTTTCACGTTTTTTTCACGTTTTCAAGCCTGATAAAAAATTGGGAACGCTCAAATGGCAATCCTACCCCACCAGCTATATTCCCCAGATATTTTATTACTGTCCGATATTTACTTGCTCTCTGTTCGATGGTATTCAAAGCTCAAGGTATTCAAGCTCTGCCAGAAAGATGGAAAAGATAGAAAAGAAATAGTTTGAATGAATCAGCTAGAACTTACTTGCGCAATAACACTTAATGTATTGAACAGTTTCCTGAAAAACAAATTAATAATAAAATTTGCAAATATATATTTGTTTGAATTTTAGAAATAAGCTTAGAATAGTGATTAATTCATATTGAATAAATACTCTAAAAACAAGTTTATTAAATTATTTTTAACATGTTACGTATATAATTTATAATTGCAATATAAATATAGTAACTGTATAATATAATATTTTACGGTAATATAATAATATAAATACTGTAACTTTCATTATTAGTATATTATAGACAAAGTATGAAAGCTTATAAATTGGACGTTGACGTTTATATACGTTTACATAAAAAGTAAACTAGTGGTGTATCAAAATGATCGAGGAATATTAAATGTTTTTAAATAGATTTTTACAAAGATTGTAATATTGTCTAATATTTATAACAGTTATATAAATTGAATTGCAAAGTTGATTGCAATTATTTTTTTAAAGTATATTAGAACAGAATTGAAATTAAAATCTGAATTATTTTTGACATACAAAAAAATTTTTTTCTAGATTTTTTTTTTTTTTAATTAGAAATATTTTTTTTCAAAAGCAATTATTTTGTTAAAACAAACAGAAAATTCTTTGAATAATTCAAATTCGACGCTTAGTTCTCTCAAAAACTGACATTTTTTGCACATTTAGCTCTGTATCTTCGAAATGGCTGGACCTGCATTTGCTAAAAACTAACCACATCTTCTCCCAATCATTACAAATAGAATGTTTTTAGATCATTCAAATCGGATACTCCGTTCTCTCAAAAACTCGATTTGTATTTTCTGCACTCTTTGCTTCTTATCTCCGTAACGGCTGGACCTGCCTTTGCCAAAAACTAATCAGCACATCTCCCTATCAATAGGAAACGAATGTTTTTTGAACCATTCAAATCAATTGATCCGTGCGCCCAAAATCGTGGACGAAAATATGCGGACAAACAAAACACATACACACACTCACACACACATCCATTTTTTCTGAGGTATGCCAAAATGGTCAGAAACCTTCAAAACGTCGAGAAATGGAAAAAAATTCATTTTCGATTTTCGGCCCATCACTATAACTACCCTACGGGAAGATTTAGAATAAAGGATCTTATCTCATATATCCAAGAATTATATAAGCTAAATTGCAAAGCAAATATTATTTATTATAAGTATATAAGTGAGCTTTAGAATTTTAGCTAGAATTAAAATCCGAGTTATTTTCGATATTAAAAAAATTTTTTTTTGAAAATTAAAAAAAAATCTGAAAATAAAAGTTTTTTTTGCTTTCCCTATAACTATTAATTTACGCCTTTGCCAGGGTAAAAGTTCAGTTGGTACTTTTTACCCCACCTATATATAAGCTATTATAGCTGTTATATTAAAAAAATATATGTTGAATCTATCTTAAAAATAACATTACATCTTATAAAGTAATTAAATAACGTATATTTAAAAGTTGTATTAAGGTGTAGTAAACTAAACAACAGTGCTCACAATAAAAAAATAACAAAGAAAAGAAATACTTTTGTTATGAATTGCTTGATTTAAGGCGATTGCTAGTTATACATCTTTTGCCCTCTACTTACAAATATCGTTGTTAAACTATTCCTAAATTAGTTTTCGAAATTAGTTTTCAAAATGGAGTTGGACCTTTTTACCCTCGTACCTCTTTAAGCCCCGCACCACCCCCTACCTATCGTCTTTATTATTCAATCTGCATAATCGTTCAAATACAATTTGCGAATTACATATGTTGTGCAAAACTCACGCTCAAAAAGTGAGAACTTCAAGGGTCAAAGTTGAAAATATTTTGGATGGTGTCTTCCTTCTTATGATTATGAGAAAGCAAGATGCTCTTACCTGCAAAAGAGAAAAATAACAATCAGATGTGTCACATGATATGTGCATGGACATGATAAATTGAACGTGTCTTGCAAAAGATTAATGAATATAGTTAATAAGAGATAGCATGGATCATCTTGATGGTAACATGATAGTTGGAAAAAAATTGCAAATACAATTTAATAAGGTGCTTTGTAATACAAAACTTTTTTATGTCTCTTCATATATTACTGCTAAGATAAAATAATATAGCCATGAGAAATTATATATGGTAATAAAAGATAATAGATAGTTGATCAGCGCCATAACACATTAATTGAATTTTAAACTGAAAGAAAAAAAAATAAAGAAACAAGAAAACTAGTTTTTATTTGTAAATTTAAATAATGTGCTTAACATTTTTTTTTCTAAAAATGGATATCGCTATTTAATTATTTATGAATTTATAAGAAAATCCTTAAGCAATACGAATATATTCATACACCTGAATGATCTAATTATTTGTGGGGCGCATGGCATCGTGCCTTAAGGCAAATAGCTGGATCTTCCCGTACCAATATTTTTTTTTTAAGAAGATTAACATTTTTGAAAAAAAAATGTACTCTAAAAAAATTAGATTTTTGAGAAACTATAAATTTACTTACTTTTTTTGAAAAAAAGACTTTTTGAAAAAAATGTATACTTTTTTTTGAAGTATTTTGGAAATTCGGAAATTCTTTTCGGGGCAATCCTACTGCTTTAACTGCATATAGACAAAATATAAAAGCGCGTAAGCGCCGCGTCGCCGTCTTACAGTTAAACAATGAAACGAAACCCATAGGGATGTAAACAAAATGTTATTGTTAAAATTGTTAAAATCTCTATAAAATATCTGATAATTTGATGTGCATATGTCTAATGATTATTTTTTACCGCCAAATGGCATTTTTTTTACTTTTATTACTAGATCTCCAAAACCACTAGACCTGCCTTCGTGAAAATTTGATCAATTCTTCGTCTTCAATGAAGACGTCAATACAAGTAAAATGTTTTTTTAATTATTAAAATGGGACGCTCCGTTCCCTTAAAAACAGATTTACAGTTTGTGGCACTTTTTGCCCCGTATCTTCGAAACGGCTAGACCTGCCTATGCCAAAAACTAATCAGCACATCTCCTTACCAACAGCAATCGAATGTTTTTTAAATAATTGTAATCGGTTGAACCGTGTTCCCAAATCGTCGACGAAAATTTGTATCCGCGCACACGCACATGCGCACATACATACACACACATACATCCAATTTTTCTAAGGTATGCCAGAATGTTCAGAAACCTCTGAAAGGTAAAGATATATAAAAACTTTCATTTTCGATTTTTTTGCGATTACTATAACTTACCCTACGGGAAGTTAAAAATTAATGTCCCATATGCTACAAATCAAATCGGTAGATTGAATTCAAGTAACCAAACAGCGTATCTCACAAATCTATCTTAACGAGCGTTTATAATTTACGTTGTAATTGATTTTATGACAGTATCTGAATTACATAACAAAACAGTGAACAAGGAAACAATAAATAGCAAATAAAACTAAAGATTTCCTTACTGCCCTAATAAGGAACTCTTTTCGCTGTGCAAAGCAAAGAATTAATTGCAAAATCTATTCAATACCGATCGTGCAACACCCGCGTTCTGCGCCATAACCATTTGGACCATAAATCATAAAGTGCATGACCGCACGCGAACAATAACAACAACAACAATAATAATAATAGTAATAATTATTATTATACTTAACGATAATAATAATTACAATAGTAGTAACAATATTTGCGATTGCGTATGAAGGCAGTCCAAAATTTAAAAGATCTAATAGTAAGCATAGGGTCCGGCAGAAGTAATGGATGGATTTCCGACTACCATAGTGTCTACATGAATGAAGGTAATAATGTATTTGGGCTTTATGAGTCCATTAGAGATGGGTAACTCACTCCGGAGTTATCACTCCGATACAACTCCTCCCTCGGAGTGAATTCGAGTGGAGTTGTCTCACCGAATTTGACATATCCGACTTCCCTAAACTGGTACTAAATCTGTTACTGTTTTTGCTTTGGGATGGAAGCTGTCACTTTCTCGTCTCATAGGCAGTTTTATGACCTTTTAGGTATACGTTTTTTTTTCAGAAAATACAAAAATATTACTTCAAAGATACAGAACAATGAAATTGTGTTCAAGTGTGGCTCCAATGTATAATTTATTGAATAGTAAGGGGTCATATTTCTAACTGCGACAATCTTTGGCCGTGAATGACGGCGATCAAGAATATACATGCCGAAAAATACGCGAAACAAAATACATTTAATCTGGTTTTTATATAGCCTGAAATAATAATACTTTACAGTGCAAAATATCAGTGACGTCAATAGTATTTAAGCAGCAAAAAGTATATAGTATTAAATTTTTACTTTTACACCATTATAGAATTTTATTCCTTAAAATCTTCATGTTCTTTTGAAACGTTTTGATTTTTAATCCTAACCTTTTCACTCGCATTCTATAAGTTTAGAAGATGGGAAGCCAAAATTTGTTTCCAAAAACTGCATGTTATCTTCTATTTCACCAGCAAATCCATTGCATCATCAATTTCCTATATCATTTCTTAATTAGATTACCGTAAAAATCTACAAGAGATCAATCTGCAAGAGTCTTATCAACGTCTGTCCGTAATATTAATGCTTGAATCCGCAATTAATTACGCAAAAAATTAATAACATATGTTCAAGATAACATAACAGACGTTGATTTTCCGAATAATGTAATAAGAACAGGCCGTTATTAATCAGCTCGCCTATATCATAATAAAGTCGTTAGTTTTTATCGAAGGAGCTTATATCTTTTTGCCGAGATAGAGTTGATAAAGTGCTTCATGTTAATTTAAGACATAATTTCTTCTCGTAAGTAATACTTGCAAAATAATTCAACGCAAATAATGCTGTTTAATCAGTCAGTTAGTTAGACAAGGCAGCAATTTATAATGTAAATTATTCTGTGCAGTGAACCGTACAATAAAGTAGTAATGTAATTAGTAAACTACTTTACTAAATATAAAATGGAAGCCAGATTGAAAAAAAAAACAGACAAAATGTCAAGTTCTGGGTCATCAATTAATTTACAAAAAAAAATAATTTCCCATAGGAAATAACCGAAAAATCGAAAATGAGAATTTTTATGTATCTTTACGTTTCAGAGGTTTCTGAACATATTGGCATACCTTAGAAAACATGGTTGTAGTGTGTGTGTGTCAAATTTTCGTCGACGATTTCGGGAACACGGTTCAACCGATTTCAATTATTCAAAAAACAATGATTCCTATTCATGAGGAAAAAAAATTTCCAAAATATTTCAATACCCTACTTAACTTACATTTCTACAAAATCAGTCATACATGTTATGATTGATTAGTACACAACTTTGTAGTAATTTTCTCTTCATTCAACACTTGTGCAAAATCATTAATGATAACCGCAATATTTTACTTAGTAATTTATTTATATTTTATTATGACACAAAATTAACGTGTAAGAGTTCTAGTTTTTGAATCCGCATAGCATGTAAAGCGTTTTATAACTATTAATTTGTAATAAATTTTATATAATCAGTTGATCAAATGGTTATTAATCACGGTGCATTAAACAAGTTCTTCACTGGTTACGGCAAACATGAAAGAGCTGATTTCTCCAAGAATTCACCCTGATTATATTTAATATGAGTATAAACAAAGCTGTTAAATGTTGACCTGTGGTAAAACAAATATTTAAAAAAAATAAAATGGAAAATTATTTACTTCCTGAAGAGCAAGTTCATGTTTTGCAGAAAAGTTCGAAACACTAATTGATGAGCCGATTCAGCCTTACAACAGACCAATGTTATAGCAAGGCCATGTTACGCTCCAGCTTCTATACATTATGCTTGCGAATCATACTGAATATTGCCAAAATGTCATGTATTTGCTGTGCATTCAGGCGTTTTAAACATAAACTGCAACGTCACTCGTATGTTATGAAGCTGAGTCAGAAAGACCCTGTTACTTAAGATCGTTCTTTTGACATTTGTGCGGTTTCCAGTTTAGGTTTTTTATCTAACGGTCTGAGAAAAATGCCTGACTGAACAGCAACCACATGCTTTTGTCCATATTTATAACAAATTTTTATGGAAAGTTCTTCATAACATAGTCTTGCCATAACATTTCTCTGTTATGCGGCAGAATCGGTCCATGAACGTATTTCTATGTGTAAGGCCATTAGATTTTGAAAAAAAAAAAATAAAGAAGGTAATCGTACAAATGAACATAAATTTTGCATTCGTCCACGTTTTCTCGAAAACAATTTCTATGATTTTAAGAATTTAAAAGCTGTTTTTGATAAAAGTCAATAACAGAAAAAAAAACTAATTCATATCATTAGGTAATTGATTAGATTCATTTTTTATAAAGATAGGAGTGATTTTCACAAATATTTCCTGTGATAATTTATTTTGAAAAAAAAAGTTCTAATTATATTAAGTGTTATTTGGGTCTTATGTAATTATATTATCTACCCTTTTTATATAATCTACAGTTGAAGATATAATTTCATGTCTATGTTTCCTCACAAATAAAAGCCAATCACAAAAAAATCAGAAGCAATTTGAAAAATTCTAAATCACTAAAAAAACAGAAGCAATTTGAATGCATATGAACAGGCAATTGATAAGATTTATTTTTTATAAAAATGATATTAGTTTTTATGGAATTCTAAAAAATTATTTCGGAACAAATTGGGTTCTGAATATATTTATCAGTCTTATGTAATTATATTAGCTTCCCTTTTTCATAATCTACAATTAAAGATATGATTTTATAATCTATTAACTCACAAATCATTGAATTTTAAGGTACCAAAATGTATTGAAAAAAATTGCAAATAATAATAGAGTTGACTGGTTTTTGATGCAGATGAATCTTCATTAAAGTTCTTCATACTTTTGATGAATTTTTTGAATAGTATGAAACGAAAATCAAACTAATAATTAGAAAAGAAAAAAAAAATTGTCACCATAAACACTATTTTAATTCTTCTTGAACAATCTAAATAATTTCGATATACCTTGGAATTGATGCAAATTGGTTAAACTCAAAATGCCACTTGTTTAGGCAAGATCTGAATATTAGCCATGGTAATATATTTAATTTGTATCAAAAATTTGTTCAAGTAAAATCTCAATATTAGTCATGATAATATATTTAATTGAGGCTCCTTACTCCAACAACCTAAATTCCGGCTCTTCCATCAAATTTTTACTCTAGGCTTAAATTAAGACCACACCTCGCTAATTCGATTTCATCGATCGTCACAAATTGATCTTGATGATCTCTTATGATCATAAAATCAGTCAACGAATTCGAATCTAGAAATAGATTGATAGTTGAGATATATTACGGTATATTACAACTCAAAATACTCTTTGCCAACAATCATCTGCTAGGTAATTAAATTACTTAATTGGTTAATAACTGCAATTGGCTACGGGTGAAGATGTAACTAACTGTAAATGCGGAGGAACGTTTATGGATAGAAGACAATCGAAGATTATTCGAGCAGATTATTGATGACCTATCAATCATCAATGTGATAATTTGATCGTGGGATGATTAAATTAAGGTTGAAAAATAATAAAATAAGCCGAAATGATGTTTCAATTAGAAGATATGAAGGAAACAACAATATGGGACCAGTTACTGGTGAATCGTGATAGAATGGGTTAGAATGATAGTTTGTTGAAAAAATTAGAGAGTCGGGGAAAAGAAGCTAACATTTACCATCATCTATCATAAAAAATAGTGGGCCAATTTCAATATACACCAAATATTAGCTAAATTATGCAAACTTAATTCAAAGCGATTTTTAGCACAATCTTGAAGATCACTTATAGTCACAATTTCCAATAGTACCAGTAAAGTGTAGACCTTCAATTTAATCAATCAACTTGTTTCAAAATATCAATTACCCAAGAAAGTCTTCTACGTTTAAATTTATTACAACTCATTTTTGGAAATATGATCTAAAATAATGATTTAAACATTATCCAAATTCTAGATGAATTTTTAGAAACCTCAAGTAGTAATAAAAAAACAATCAAGTCAATGTCAAGACCTAGCAGCCCTACATACTACATTTTATTTTTAATCAAATTCACTGGTATTTTTGACTAATATATTATTTATTTAACGTTTTTAATTATACTTGTTTTGTTTAACAGTATCTCAAACATCACTTTTGCTAAAATGTATGACAACATAGCCCAAACAGATTATTTTCGGTCAGATAGTCTTTGTTAATAGATATCAATCAAGTAATAACTACTATTTATAGTCAATAATTGCTGTAGTCAAATATATACGAAACATATGCATGACATCGTGCCTTAAGACAAATTGCTGGAACTTTCCGCACCAAAATTAAATATTAGAAGAATAAAATTTAGTAAAAAAAAATATTTTTTGGATATAAAAAAAAAAATATTTTCCCAAAAAAAATCGTTTCGTCAACACAAGCAGAAACTTTTTTAAATCATTCAAATCAGATGTTTAGTTCTCTCAAAAATTCTCATTTTTTGCATGTTTAGCTCCGTATCTCCGAAACGGCTAGACCAGCCTTTGCCAAAATCTAATCGCCACTTCTCCCCATCAGTACGAATTGAATATTTATTGGATCCTTCAAATCGGATGCTCCGTCCTCTCAAAAACACGACTCCTATTTTCTACACTCTTTGCTCCGTATCGCCGAAATGGCTGGACATGCCTTTGCCAAAAACTAATCATCATATCTCCCTATCAATAAGAATCGAATAGTTTTTTAACCATTCAAATCGGTTGATCCTTGAGCCCGAAAACCTGGACGAAAAATTGTATCCATAAATATATACACACACATCCATTTTTTGTAAGGTATGCCAAAATGTTCAGAAACCTTCAAAACGTGAAGAAATTCAAAAAATTTCAATTTCGATTTTTGGACGATTACAATAACTTACCCTACAGGCAGTTAATAATAAAAACTGCATATGAAGATGAATAAAATCAAGATGATCCAAATCAAGGAAAAAATTAGCCACCATTTAAAATTAAACAATTAGTGAAGCTTATGAAATAAAGATAAATGCTAAGATAAAATGCTAAAGATAAATAAAAATAAATGCTCCAAAGATAAAACCAAGAAAATATTCATTACACATTATTAATTATAATGACATTCAAGTTATTAAGTTTGATTATACAGTCAACAGTATCTCAATGATTACTTAATTAGAAATACCAAGTAACTTCTAAACATCAATTTATAAAATATGTGAAAATCACGTCAGCATCACGTATGACTACTAAATCTATAAAATAATTCAGTACGACATAATTGCCGACGTTAGGCTTCAGAAAAATATGTTGAGTATGACGCTACATGTTATTTTCACATGAAGTGTACAAATTGAAATTGTCCATATTTACATCGAATGCTATATTTTTCAAAAAAAACATTATTTTGCCATCAGTTAATAAATTGTTTGAATAATATACCCATAAGCTCTTCACTTATCACTCGAACCAGAAGTATCACTCGCATTTATCAACAGCCAATATTGTTAAACACAGAAAAACTCGGAAAATGATTTATTAGTTTCCTGACCTCATCATATCATAAAGAGTCAATACTTAGGAACACTTAGAACCTATGTTATTTGAATAAAACGTCAAGATAAACAGTTAGTTAGACATGAAACAAGAAGAATTAATGCATCAATCCGTCAAGTGTCAGAAAATACACCTCGAGATAACAAGCAGCAGAAAGGCGCAGAAATGCAAATCCAGAAGACTATGATATATGTGTTTAGAGTTTCTTTATCTAGATGAGAGAAACGGTTATTATGATGCACTGCAAAGGTCTTCTGAACACCTGGATGGTTTTCTAAAACACATTCTACTCTATTCTATTCTAATGATGATACCTTGCCCTTTAGGAACTAATTTAGAACAACACTACTGGTGTTAAAATTAAGGGAATCATAATCGAGCAAAATTCTGGACATCAACTACTATATCAGACTATTGAGGGATTGAGACTATCAGTAAAATCTTAACCTATCAATAAAAACTTTGCATCGACCAAAAACAGTTATGGTATCGTACCAACAATTTAATACACAAAAGCACCAAACTGATCATCACGTATAAAAGTTATGTTCAATTAGTGAAAATATAAAGTAATAATTCACTCTATCTAATGTATATTAATCTTGAAACAGATGAGAACTTTTTTAACAAAAATATCTATAATTTGATGCCAACTATCAGAAGACGAGGGTGCTATTTCTTGAAGTAAAAATAAATGGAACTTGTCACTTGATTAGACAAAATGTCAATATTATTTGTTTAGGTTATAATATATTTAATTTGGGCTCTAATCGTAGCACGTGCCACAAAATATGAAATCATAAAATCAGTCAACAAATTCGAATCTAGAAATGGATTGATAGTTGAGATGAACTTGAAGTAAACTGCATCCACAAATATAGAAATAAGAAATGACAAAATTTTACTTTTTAATTGTTACCAATTATTTCTAAGTTTAAAGAACCAACTGACTAAGAATCAAAAAAATCATAACTAGTGGGTGTATGGCATCGTGCCTTATGGCAAATTGCTGGAACTTCCCGTACCGTAATGAAATATTCGAGGAATATTAAATGTTTTCACATAGGTTATTATAAATACTGTAATTTTCATTATTATTATTTTATAGACAAAATATAAAAGTTTACACATTGAACGACGACTTTTATACATTTTTACAAAAAAGAAAATAAATAAAACTTAAATGGTATTTAAAGGTATGTAAAATGAAGGACATTGTCTAATATTTGTAAGTATTATATAAACTGAATGGCAAAGATAAAATTATTTATTTAGAGTTTATAAGTGAGCTTCAGAACTATAGCTAGAATTAAAATTTAAATGCAAAATATTTTTGATATTCAAAAAAAGTTTTTTTTTGGAAATTTAAAGATTTTTTTTCTTGAACAAGCAGAAAGTTTTTTAAATCATTCAAATCGGATGCTTAGTTCTATGGAAAAATGTCATTTTTACACTTTTAGCTCAGTATCTCCAAAACAACTAGACCTGCCTTTGCCAAAATCTAATCACCACTTCTCCCCATCATTACGAATCGAATGTTTTTTGGGTCATTTAAATCGAATGCTCTGTTCTCTCAATAACTCGATTGCTATTTTGTGCATTCTTTGCTCCGAATCTCCGAAACGCATGGACAGGCCTCTGCAAAAAACTAATCAGCACATCTCCATATCAATAGAAACCAAATTGCTTGATTCGTGCGCCCGAAAACGCGAACGAAGAAATGTATCCATACATCCACACACATCAATTTCTAAGGTATGCTAAAAAAGGCTCAGAAACCTTCAAAACGTGAAGATATGCCAACAAATTTCAATTTCGATTTTTGGACATTACTATAACTCACCCTACGAGAAGTTAATAATTCAACTATTTTTGGCCAAAAATAAGCAATGATTGAAGAAATCTGGCAACAGGGCATAATAGGCTTCAAGGCAAGTGCTTTTGTCAAACTAGTAAATTGATGAGTTGTCGCAAGATTTCCGAAATTTTTGCTTATAGAAGTTGCTTAGACTAAAAAGTAATGGACAATGAGATAATATAAATTTGAGACAAGATAAATTTCATATCGTGGCAAATTAAAATATACCATCAAAACTTGTAATGACAGCTGAATCAACCATGTAAGCTAAAAAGTTTAGAAACCCGGAATGTATAATCCATTATCAGTTTTCTAAGAACACTACCTAAATGTAATAAGTTTTTGTCTTGAAAAAAGGATAAGCGTGTAAATCTAACTTGTTTAGATCAAAATGAAGTATATCAAGACTAGTATCGTAGGCCATAACTATATTGAATAAAATAAGAAATGAATCTTCCAAAGAGAGTGATTCCACAGAATCCACCATAAACTTAAACTTTTATATTTTCACCAATGAAATAGTAAATTTCACGACATAAAATAATATGAGCACACTCCTATAAACTGAGGACTTTATGATATGAAACTACACACGCCGTTCTGTCTGTGGTTCGAGAAACGGAATATTACCTGCTCTAATGTGTATGTTTAAGTATATTTTTGAAAGTGGACGTTGTGGCTGAAACAATCATTCGTGACTGATTTCCTCACAAAACTTAGAGTCGTTATATTTCAGTATTGATAAAAGTGTGCAATATAGCAACTATAACAACAATGTGCAGCGTATTGAAACCGCAATGATAGCGAATATTATGCAGTTAGGAAAAAGCCGAAAGCTCGGTTCACACCAGAGAAATCGTGGAGGAACACTTTCGATTAAATAGTAAAATATATATACTATCGAATCAGGATATGTTGTGCTTTCACTATTTTTTTTTCTCAATTATCGAACGAACATCATTTGAGACTGAAGAATTGAAGAACAGATGAATAAACCGCTCCGGAAAGATCAGAAATTTTTCTACTCGCCATCACCATTTTGTTGATTATATAAATTTTAAGTGTTATTAAGACAAAAATTGTTTATCGATTGTGAAGTATGAGGCTGACTGAACTAAACACATTATTGAAGTAAAACTTCTTTAGGCGCGACTAGGGTGTAAATCCGTACAAATGCAACGGAAGTGCGTTACGGCAAAGTCGAGTGCCATTGATTCGTCATTCACTCTCGATGATATCATTTCTATACGGGTCCATTATGATTAGTCGTCGCGTATGTGAATAGAGATCTGTCGTTGTATGCGTACCGATATCAACAAGGAAATCGACATAGATAAATAAACATTTTAAAGTTACATCGTAGTACAAATCTTGATTTAATGAAAAATGCCTGAATCAGAAAAATATTTTACCCTGTTCTCTGAAAATAATAAAGCAAAATAATAATAAAAAAATATTCAAACAATTAAACGTAAGTTTGTTGATTAGAAATTATTTTTATATTATTCGTAGTTTCTATTAATTTTTGAAGTTATTAAAATGGAAAATATTTTTTAGACAAGACAGGTATTACAGCTGTTCAAAGAATGAGATTATATCGCCAGCGGAAAAGTAAAAAAAAATACAAGCAGTCAATGAATGTATGTTAATTTTAATTATATGAAGTTCTTCAAACACAATTACGTGATGAGTAATGTGAATGTCAATAAAACAATGATTTACCAATAAATTACCAATAAATGTTGGAATGTAAAAATATGTATTTTGCAGTGTTGACCAACAATAAAACGGAAAACTTGAGAATTAATCAAATATCAAGTAATTCGATTAGCATACTATTACTTTTACACAATTATAAAATCATAATTTTTGTTTTATTTGATTGAACAGCCATCAGAACTTAAGAGATCTATGAGCTTTTGTGATGAAATATGTAACTTACTATGCCGATTCTTTTTTATAGATGTCAACCCGAACAGTTGTCCCATCTCCATGTGATGAATTTATATTATTACAATTTCTGTAATAATAATAACTTTTTGGTATTGATGCAGCAATGGCAGGTAAGGTCTATTTTCATTAAGAAATATAATTGCTACTATATTTCCAAATGAAAACCGATGTCACTACTGCTCGACAACAGGTTGCTCCAAGCGAGTATAGAGTCTTGGATCTATGATCCAAATCCCAATAAAAAATATTTTTTTATTGGTGCAGCAATTCCGGTTAAGGGTTGTTTTCACTTGGCAACTTATTGCTATCTATATTTTCAAATGAAAACCACTACTACTACTACTACTCGACCATAAGCTGCTCGAAGCGACTATCGAATCTAGGGCCTCTGATCTAAATCCCATCGCTCTAACCACTTATCTACAGGCAAGCCGACAACAGAAAAATGTCATTAATTTTTTTTTATATTTCTGCAAAATAAACGTATCAGTGTGAATTAAATTAGAAATGCAACAGATCACTTTTATCGCCGCCAGTGTGCTACTATACTTACGACACCAGAAGAAAACTGAAAATGACAGTTATTTGATATGGCAATACGGTACAATAACGAGGTTACTACGATAAAGTAATTTGTGAGCAGTAAGGCATATCTTCACGTATCGTTTGGAAAAATACTAGATTCGTAAAAATGATCGATATTATAACTAGATCATATTAATTACCAGAAATCAGAAATATACAATGATACAAAGTCTGGCAAAACAAATAGAGTTATCCATTAAAATTATATATTATTGATCACAATTACGATTTACCGAAATGCTTATTTAGTTCCAATTTTTATACCAAAATTTATGTAAGACATAATTTAGTACATTATTAAAAGGTGAACTACTGAGTTTTCCTTTTAAAATTTTATGTTATTTGTCAAACTAATTACTCAATGTCTTTCTATTTAGACAGATTGTAATTTATAATAAAAAAAATAGAATTTCCAAATAATCTTCAATCAACTTTTTATATATTATATAAGTACTTCGAATGAACTTCGTATATATGTTGACAATAATTTCGGATCATGCTGTCAGAATTATCTTGAATTCTAAGCATTAGAATGTCATGGTATCTATTTGTATTTACATCCACAGAGGCAATAAAAGAGCAATAACTCAGAATCACTGTAAGGATAATTCTACTAAAAGCTCATAACATGTTTGTGATCATTCTTAAATCATTCCACCTACAGATTTGAAATTGATTACCTATATAAACCAACAAATTATAATAGAATTGAATATATGTAATAATATGAACCAGAGAGCAGAAAACCTAGCAAATTATGATTCACATCATTTTACAAATATAGATAGTGGTAGATTTAGACAAAAGCTTTCTGATTTAACAATATAATAATAGTTTTTGGAAAAAGCTTTGGCATATATTTTCTGGGTGAATTATGGTAACAACAAGTAGCTAATTTTTTTAAGTAAAACTTCTTTAGGCGCGACGAGGGTGTAAATCCATACAAATGCAACGGAAGTGCGTTACGGCAGATAAGATAAGATAAGAGTCGAGTGCCAATGATTCGTCATTCGCTCTCAATGATATCATTTCTATATCGGTCGATTGTGATTAATCGTCGCGTATGTGAATAGAGATCTGCCGTTGTATGCGTACCGACATCAACGTTGTATGCGTACCGATATCAACAAGGAAATCGGCATAGATAAATGAACATTTGAAAGTTACATCGTAGTACAAATCTTGATTTAATGAAAAATGCCCGAATCAGCAAAATATTTTCTGTTGTTTTTTATATGTAAAAATAAGTTTTTGTCAACAAAATCTCAAAGAAACGCTCGTTACAGTTACTACAACAATCATTTATGGAAAAGCAGAAGCAAGCCGTTACTCTATTATTGAAAATAGTGTTAAAAATGTTTGAGAGTTAAAAAATAAATAAATATAATACATAGAAATAATACTAGATGTATGATCATTATTCAACGTAATTAAGTAATTCTTTGAAGAATAAAATTTTTCATTCCTTCTAAAAACGTGCACTTGAAATAAGATATTAAGCTACAACTAATAACAAAGACGAAGCCTTAATTTTAGGATAAAATATTATTGCGCGTTTAGAACACATTTTTTGAAGTTATAAATAAACAATTAAAAGTTCGCCTATATAACGTAATGTAATATAATCCATTTGGAAAAAAATACCTATTTTTGAATATTTAATTTTGAAGCTACAACAATTATAAAAGCAGAATAGACGTCCATCCTAACCAATTAGCAAGTCATGTATACCTGAAAGGCCAGCCAACCATGCTTATAAGAAAAATACCTGGAGACCTAATATAGTTAACTATAATACTTTTATTTTACAATATTTTATTGTTTTTTTTTTTCTTTTGATTTTTAGTTTTTTTTTATTATTATATTTTAATTAGCTCTAGTAGATACACCACTGGGGGTATCTACTCATTTATAATCAACTTTATTTTTTCATATACTTGTCAGCATTCTCCACTTAATGTAATAATATATACAGATTGCAGAATAAAATTGAATAGAAAAAAAATTTAAGCTTGTGTTAAAAAACTAGGTCATATTTAAATTCGCAAAAATTTCAAATAATAGATAAAATCTCATCTTTCAAGATTTTCTAATTACAAAAAATTATAAAATAAATGGTGCATCCTAAAATTGTATAAAGTCAATTTAATCAAAATGTGTCGCAAATAAAATTAAGACTGCATATTTCATTGAAATATAAACAGCATTTTTGGTTCACCGTGAAGATTAGGTAGATAAATATTTAATTTTCCGAAGAAGTCATTCTGCTGTACGGAACAGCGAGCCGCCCAGTAGCGAACCGACACAATAATACATTTAAAGTTTTTTCAATCAAATAAAAAAGTATTTAAACATTAAAAATTACACTTTTAAAGACTTTTAGAATAGGTTAGCTCGTACTGATAAACTTGAAGCAACTGTTGACCAACTGCATGTCGTCTATAGACGACACCCGCAAATATTGTTTATAGGCGAAAGGGTTAAATACAGCTTTAAACTTATAAAAAAAAACTTTGACGTGTCATGTTTAAAATGATACAATTTCTATACAATACTCTGTTAATTTAGGTAAAATCAAAAGCATGAGCATTATATCATGTATGTACTTATAAATCAGTTTACCACAACTGATCTATCCAAAATAATTTACACGCCAAAGTTTAAAAAAAAGATCTAATCCGTTGCAATCAAGCTCTGATGTAACCAAGTAACATATGAAGTGAGGGTCAATATAAAAGAACTTGAGTTCTACAACATATCATAGATCGTCCTCGGATGTAAGCAAATATATTGTATTAGGACATTTACGAGTCATAAAGACTAATGTACGATCCGAATAGTGGCTCCGACTATGGCTAGAAGATTGATATTGTTAATAAGAAGAAACGGTAATAAAACGATAATAATACGCCCTCGTGCCAGACTAATCAATATTGTGGGCGAGAGTATAAGCAAGTCGGTAACGACGTGCAAGTGGATTTAAATGTACATAAATTTATAAGAGAGAATGCGAATGGCTTGAAACGTATAAAAATCGTTCGGGTAATGCTGAGTTAATAAAGATTCATCGAGACAGTTTGATCGCACATCGGATCTTCGAAGTACCCATTCGGATCTTCTTACTGCACATTTAGAATAAATTTCTGGTTCATTCTATGTCATTTAGATATTATCAGAACGGTGGTGGCAGTCGTCATAACAGCTAAAGTATCCTGATTTTGAGATAGGGTCCACGATAAAGTATGTTCGTTCAAACAAGTTTCCATTATTGCATTGACTCTGCGCCCATCATTAACATGATTTGCAGATAGCATTGCTTTTAAAGAGTCAAAAGTAAGTTTTATGCTTGATTTCTTCTAATAATAACTGTTACTTGTATACACTTAGATCACTTTGTTTGTTATTTTTATGTAAGTTGAACATAAGTAGTTGCAAGCAAGTTGTTAGATCAAATTCACACTAATGGATTGATTCTAAATATTGACAAAAGCCATGTGATTGCTGTGCAGTCAGGCGTTTCTCAAAGTTGTCAGATAGAAAATCTAACCTAGAAAACACAAATGTCAAAATAATGATCTTAGATAACAGGACCTTTCTGACCCAGCTTCAAAACATAGGAGTGACGTTGCAGTTTATGTGTAAAACGCCTGAATGCACAGCAAATAATAACATTTTGACAGTATTTAGTATGATTCAGTAGCATTGTACTTTTGTTACGTAGTTATAGAATTTATTAAAACTCTCCTTCGATAATTCAGGTTGTTGGGTTATAATTTAACCCTTGTAGGTGTGGACTGTATTAAACACTGATTTGTTTGTATATTATGTATTTGTTGCAGTTCTAATTACAATCACTGATTTGTTACTAAGTTATAATGAAAGAAGATATATTTATTTTTATTGGTTATTTACATGTTGTTAAGCGGACTTTACTTTTAGAAGTGAACAACTAGTTCAATTAATACACTGCCCCTCTACCAGGGGTAGCAACCATTCCGTGTAAAGCTTAATGCCCTGAAGTTTGTCACCTTCATGGCCAAATAATAAATACCAAAAGACGTCTGAACAAGCATAATGTATAAAAGTTGGAGGCCTTGCAATAACATTGTTTATTGGATCTTCGGCCCATAAAACAATTTAAAACAAAATATCCTGATTAACTACTTTATGTAGACTAAAAGTAAAAACCTATTTTATCTATTTCTGTTTCTCCTTTTTGTACTATCTCTTCTTTATGAAAAAAGTTTTAAATACAATATTTTTACTAATTTCGTTATAATTTTATTTATTTTATGATGTATTGATTATCACACATGATACTATCTTGTGGAAAATAGGTTTTACTTTAGATACATTCTTTCTTAATATGTTTCATAAATGAACTGGAAAATATCTCATATTTTATTTTAATCTTCTGCCAATTTGAATTATATGGCTTTTCATTTATAGTTCAATTGCAAAAAATATTGCTTAATAAAATTTCAAATTGCCCTGTATTTTGATATTCAAAATATCATGCATTTTTGTAAACGACCTATTGAATACCGCTATACTTGTTCACTATATAATAAAATTATTGTTGTATATTTGTCTATATATTTTGATTTATATAAGAATAAGCGAATTTGTACTCTTTTGCTGGTTGGTTCACCTACTTTCGTTCGTTACAAATTCGATATAACAAATTATGGTCATTATTTTACTATCATAGGTTCTGACATTCACTGTTATTTCTGCTTTGTTCTCTCAACCTTTCTTCATTAACCTTTAATTTAGAATTTTGTTGTGAGCATCAATATGATCTTGATATCGCGTATTGAAAACTAAAGCGACTTAAGTCCCATGGAACTACAAATCTCACGATATCTATTTTTGTGATTTATCCATTCATAAAATGAACTTTAAGACCTGATAATTATTTTATTGATTTGTTCCGATGACTGGGATAATAAAGTAATATTTTATATTACTTGAGGAATTTTCGATGATGTGTCACTATAAATTAGCATGAAATTAGAGTAAATATATGACATTACACAGCATCTGTTCAGTCCAAATAGAAGTACCAAGTAATACATATTTATATTAAGATAATTATAAACATGAAAATAATGTATTTGTGATTAACAAATAATTAGGTAGATACAAGTTACTAGTCATGACATGTTTACCTTCAACAATCTAGAACATAATCGACTAAACTAAAAGTAGGGAAAGTTGAATGTACATTTTCTTAGAATATATTATTATCAGAACTAAATCAGAAGTGTATGCAAATTTAAGATTCATTGAACAGAAGAACTTGAATTAGATAATCTAACATTAAATGCAAAGCACATAAAAAAAGTAAAATTGGTAATATAAATTCTCATTCGTTCATACTAATGGCGAGATGAAAAAATGTAAAAATTCTAAAGATTTTTTATATAGTTAAAATAAATAATCATAACCCTTTCCACTCGGATGCCGCCGCTCCACCGGCAAAATTCATATAAATCTTCGAATTGCGAGTGGAAAGGGGTTAACTTTGCAATTTAGTTAGAAAATGTTCATACAATAAAAATAATATGAGAAAAAGTCCTCGGAAGCATTTCGAAAAGGTTTCTTTATTGTGTTGTAGTTTATTGTAATCATATATACAGGTCGTCGCCCAAATATAAGCACTTAGATCTATAAAATAAGAATGATTCAATTTAGGGTATTTATAATAATTTATTGATAATTTTTAATACAATTGTCCTTAATTATTCATCTTTTAATTTTTATTGATTATTAATTACAAAGGCCACAAAATAAAGAAATGTCTGTTTTGGATATGCAGTATATCCAGCATATATGCAGTTTCCATTGTAGTTTTTACCGCTGAACACGAATCTTTAAAATTGGAGGTCAAATGGCAAAAAATTGAAAAAATAAATAAATAAACGACAAAATTCCAATCTAGTAATTCTTTTGCATAATACTAAAAACTAGTAATCTAGTAATTTATGTCGTTTCCTTCCCCATTTCACCTTAATTAACTATTGAGTTTCAATTAAATGATCTTTGAGTTTTTTTGTGTAATTCAGCAGTAATTTGCAAACATAATTCCTTTCCATTGCCCCTGGGTAATCTGCAACATGTTTGCAATTTGAATACCTAATGATGTGTTGGCAAAATACTGCTGTATTCTACAAAAAACTTTAGATCATTTAAGTACTCAATAAGTACTCAATAGTCATTTAAGGTAGAAAAGGAAAGGAAATGACAAAAATTATAAGAATTTTAGTATGATCAGAAAAATTACTAGATCGAAAATTTTGTTTCAATTTTTGGCCATTTGACTCCCAATTTTGACTTCAGATTCATGTTCAGCTGTAAAAACTATATTGGAAAACAAATGCCTCACACCCAATACGGACAACTTTTTTTATTTTGTGAACCTGTGTTATCAATTATCTACAATCCTTGAACGTTAAAATGCTGTACAGGAAGTTCCAGCAATTTTCCCTAAGACAACAATGCCATGCACCGCAATATAAATATCACCATTCAATCTTATCAAAATTAGTAACTTGGTTCAGTAAAGCTGCTATGTGTCAATCTAGTTCATTATTTATTCAAAATCTTATAAACCTGTACGTATACAATCGACTAACAAATTGCCGTATCACTTTTTCATTCAATTTAATTCTCCGTTCCTCTATTTGTCGTAGTGTTAAAAATCGAAGCGACATTTCATGTCCAAATCGCAAAAGGAATAAATCAACAACGGATCCAATACAAGGCGAGGTTCATCATACGAAGATGGAAGATGTTATTCGTCTCAACCTCAACCCACACGCACAATGGCCAAGCACACCCACTTATTATTCAACAAGATAACATTTTTAAACATGAGAGCGGCGGAATAATAATAATAATCGGTTTAAAATCGAAAATATCAGGAAGACTTCAATACTGAATGTGAAAGGATCCAACCAATCCTAGGTGACATCACCGCCAAAGTGGCAGAATAGAAAGCATCCGCTCGTACTGAATTTGTATTTGGTGGCTGGTGGTGCCACCAAATCAGTGTCAGATATTTTTTTCTAAATTTCGACTGTTTGTTATCAGAAGATTCGGAAAGGTGCATCCGATCAATCTAATGCAGTAATAAAATGGAAGAATTTGGGGTAATCTCCAGTACCATAACTGGAGTTCTTACAACAATTGCCAGAGCTTGCAGAAGATAATTCTCGGATAAAATAGAAATGTTATGTTACAGCTCTATAATCGTATGAGTTGGTAATAATGGACTGTTAAAAAACTATGACTACTGTGCGATCCAGCCTTTCACACATAAAAGCCTCCAAAAGATCCAAACGGTTTGTGTCCAAAAGACCAACTTCAGACTATTAACTTTAGTTGGATTTCACATATGTTTTATCAAAGTGACAACAGGAAGTACCACTTATGATAAAATTGATGTCTGACATTTTTAGCTTTTGGAGGTTAGGTTTTGGAAGTAGATTTAGAAGTAAAGCACTTGATAGCACAGCAGACACATTTAGCTTTTTGGCAGTTTGTGACTGCCAACTCATACGATTATAGATCCGTGACACAGCATTCTGAGAATTGGCCCCATTGTGATATGATTGTTATTAGTTACTAAATGTTAGTTATTAGTAATAGTTATTCAAAAACATGCGACGAAAAATAAGTTAGACATCCTTGCCACTAAAACAAAAATTACACGATATGTTTAATTAACTTCTTATATAAAATAGTAGATAGTTTGGAGCAATATTCTAGAGTACAAAATGAGCAATTAACGATATTATCCAAAAACACTCACTATAATGATTATTTAATGTAAATATGAGGTGGTTGATTAGATATACATTATATTAGATTAGATAAATTAGTTGTAATTTTTTTTCGAACTATTTTTGACCCAGCACCTACTATTAACACCTATACCTACTATGACCAGACCAAACTGCAACAGAATGACTAATTTATTTATTTATTTATTTATTTTAATTTATTGAATCTTGCAGTATATTGGTCTTTAACCATTTCCAAATATCAAATTCTCCGCCAATGGACAACACAAAAAGGTCCCGTTAGATGACTCCCCACTCATTAGGTTGGGCTGCAGGTTGTCATTTTACGACATTTTCGAAAATCATTTTGCGCAACTTCTTGAAAAATATCAACACATCATATTACATTTGTGTTTTACCTCGACCCTAATATTTTTGTAATAAATCAAAGATTTATCGCCGTAGGATATCTTCGGGGATTGAAAGATTCTCATGAAATGCCTAATAACATTTTGAAGAAATTCAAATTGAAGTTGATATCATGGCTTAGAAATATACAATCATCAAAAATGGCAAAACAAAGTAAAAAAAATTCCCGTACTGCAATAAGGAATAAAATAGATTCAGGAACAAAAATAATCAGTAAAAATAACTATACCACCAGATTACCTGTCTACCTATCAATAAATCTACATATCTCTCTGCCTAACTGTCTACCTGTTCACCTGATAACCTGTCTACACATTTACCTGTTTATCTGCCTGTCTACCTATCTATATATTGATCTATCCTTCCAGTTCACCTTTCAAACTGTTTTTCTATTTAAATTTTCAGCTTTTCATGATTTACAATTGAAACAAATAGACCTAGACATAGACAAAAAATATATTTGTTGAAATTTGGCAACAAAATGGCACAGATAATAACAATAAACAAATACACTTATTCAATTATACGACAAGGAAGCAAAGGTGAAAAAGCTAACGGGTACAAAATAGAAACGCTTCCTCAATTATGCATTAAGGAAACAAAGAAAAAATAAATTTACTTATAGAATATGTACTCTATGACTTCTGCATAAAGTGCATCCTCCGGGCAAAATTTAATATTAATGATTGATGCAATATTAATAATGAAATAATTCGCGTGCATACAACAATATAAAATGAAAAATTGCAAGTCCGTGTCCTATAAAGCTTCTGTATTCATGATTGCTTAAGGCAGACAATTCTTGCAAAATCATCTTTATTAAGTGCTGCAAAGAAGATAATAAGTATCCCTATTACCACTCTCTAAGAAGCGAGAGAGTATTTTTGCATGCTAATAAACGTATTATGCATTTTTAATCAAAAAGAACTGTTACTTCGCAAATTGCAATCAAAACATTACAACGCGAATAACAAGGTGGAAAAACAAGGAAGTGTGCGTTGTTGAGCAAACAGTACGAAGAGGTCAAAATTATTTTAATGTTCAGAAAATATAGAAACTGATTTTACTCATATTATCAGGAGTTTTTTCATTTTTCAATAACCACAGTGAATATAATGGACCCAAGTACACGATGCTCCTGTTAACAAAAACATGGTATAAAGGAGATTGGGTACAGTTGTGCCAAGGTACGATAAACTAGACTACTTTTGAGATAGGGTCCAAAGGGAGAAAGATGATGTATGTTTGTTCGAACAAGTTTCCATTATTGCATTGAGTCAGCGCCCTAAATTAACATGATATGTAGACCGCATTGCTTTTAAACAGTCAATAGTAAGTTTCTTTGTTCGATTTCTTTTAATAATAACTGTTACTTGTATACAGATAGATTACTTTGTTTGTTATTTTGCTGAAAGTTGAACATTAGTAGTTATTTACTAGCAATTAGTTTTGTTTTATGTGACATGTATATGTTTAAACAAATAAAGAAAAATCTAGCTTAACTAAGACAAAATACCAAAGAGAAAAGGAATGGTAATTTCAATACAAGAAAACAAAAGATGTCTTGTTTAAAATTATGCTTTGTTATATATTGTTATATTATTCATAAGCTTTGTTTAAATGATGTTGTTATATATTTCTGATAATAAAAGTCGTTATAAGCCTTTTTGGTGTTTATATCTATTGTTTTTTTTTTAACTTCCCGTAGGGTTGGTTCTTGTAATCGTCCAAAAATCGGAATTGACAATTTTTGCATATCTTCACGTTTTGAAGGTTTCTGCACATTTTGGCATACCTGAGAAAAAATGAATGTGTGTGTGTGTATGTATATATGGATACAATTTTTCGTCCACGTTTTCGAACGCACGAATTAACTGATTTGTATAATTCAAAAAATATTCGATTCCTATTGATAGGGAGATTGCTGATTAGTTTTTGGTAAAGGTCTAGTCGTTTCAGAGATCGAATTTCTGAGAGAACAAAGCATCCGATTTGAATGATCAAAAAAACATTCAATTTGTTGTTGTTGTTTGATTAGATTTTGGCAAAGGCATATCCAGCCGTTTTGGAGATACCAAGCTAAATGTGCAAAAAATGGTAGTTTTTGAGAGAACTAAGCATCCAATTTGAATGATTCAAAAAGCTTTTTGCTTGTGTTGACAAAACGATTGCTTTTAGAAAAAAAATTGTTTTAATTATTCTTTAAGTTCCAAAAAATATTTTTTAACTAAATTTTATTCTTCGAATATTCAATTAAGGTACGGGAAGTTCCAGCAATTTGCCTTAAGGCACGATGCCATACACCACTAGTTTTAATACTAGTTAGTAGTTAATTTAAGCTATTATTATACCTGTATCTCAACATCACAATAAGAATAAGATTGCAAAACATTTCGTCTTAAATATTTTATATCAAAATGCAAGAATTAAAATATAAAATTCAGAACACAAAATCCACAAATCATAAAGATTGTCGTTTTGATTTCATTTATAAAAATAAACACTCGATAAGTGTCGTCCACGATATAGATCAAAATCTTAACTTTACAAAGAATATCCCCACATACAAATTTCACTTCCCATTTGTTTTTATATATAAAATATGACCACTGGATAACACTATAAATCCTAAGAGAACTCATTGAATATTTGTAGAATTGTTCAATTTAGCTTACAGATTTTCTTTTGTTGTAATTTCATAATTATAAATATTTAAACAAATAAAAAATCTAGTGGCATATAGAATAGTATATCGTTTGGCTTAAGCCGCCTTTTTATAAAGCGCCAATCATCATCCTTTTTATAAATTAGAAAGTACCAATAAGGTATTAATAAAGTACTCGTAAGTTCTCAGTATTCAAATTGATGTAAAATCTATTTTTTTCTGAATGGGGTCAAAAATAGGCTATAGTAATTTTTTACTCATCCACATCATTTTCACTATTTTTCTAGTAACTTTAATTAAAATTCATGTTATTGATTATATGAATTCAAAATATGTCTCAGATTGCAAAAGTTTCCATTCTTCTATTTCAATGTCGATGTGAAAAGCAGCGAATTTCCATTGGGACAATGTTAGATGATCCGTTAAAGAAACGGTACTATGCACGACTATTATAAACAGATTAAATCGATGTATATGCATAATAACTATCTAATATAATGGACATCATAATGGAAAACAGTTATCCTAGCAAAATCTTAATCCACCGGCCAACTGAGTTACTTTTTGCAGTAGGTAATGATGCATTAAAGAGTGAAAATTTATTTGCAAGAAATTTATAGCGATAGAAAATTTTATGAGGTACTAAATGATTGAAAATAATGTAGCTATTTAGTTCAGATGGATATAAAAAGTATAGTGCAGTAATAAATGGTATTAGAATGTTCCGAGCATTTCTGTGAGATATTGGAAAAATATTAAATATGGTTCAGATAGAATTTGTTACATAGATGTTAAAAAAGTACTAAAAACTAAGAGAGTGTCCATTAATTACGTGAGCGAGTTTTTAATGATTTTTGGGCCTCCCCTCCCCCATCAAACATCACGTGTATTTTTAGTAACATGATAAAACTGTAAAATTTTTGAATTTTTCTTAAAAATGTTTGAATTTAAAAAAAAAAAACAGTTAAAACCCCTACCTCCCCTACGTGATATTTCTTGATTTTTTCTTAAACCCCCCCTCCCCCTAAAAACCTCACATGATAAATAGACGCCCCCTAAAAAGTGCAAATGTGCAAACGCAAGTGTTAATGCCTATAAAAATAAAATAAATCCATATTTTTTTGTTAATTATTCCTGGTATGTTGATACATTTCTGACTTTGTTTAAATATTTTATGAAGTTAACGAACGATTTAATATTGTTTAATACATACATATAATAAACCATCAAATTTTGAAGGGCGACAATGATCAAAATTAAATTTCAAAGAGTTTCTATAACTTTGACTAGAAAAAAATATTATGAATTATGATTACTAATTAATTGAGGTCTTAAAACTATAAGGAATATTTATGTATGTTTTATAAAATATTACAGCTTATTCGTATCTTCTAAAAATTTCGCAAGATGAAATCGCAATATAGTGCTAATTGTAAAGTTATGCATTTGCAAAACTACCGGTTGCAATTAAGTCGAGCTTTTATAAGCCTGCTAGGCATTTCTCCTCATATTACAAATAAGATAAAAATAAATTTAATATAATTTTCATAAATGATTAATGATTTTAATAATAACTATTACAGAATAATTTACAAAATAGTACTAAAAACTTTCAAAATGATTCAGAATTCTAGAGAGTGCAGTTATCATAAGATTATTTCTTGCTTTGTTTTAATGCAAAATACGCCTGATCGCACGGCAAATTTCCCCATCAATTTAACCCAAAAACTGATTTATTGACTCTATTTACTCTTCTTCCAACTAAACCAGAAATGATTCGCCATTCTCTATAAATATTATAATTACCAATATTGATAGAAACTCAAGAAAGATGATTTATTTATTGCTGCTGAATAGGAAACTATAAAAATAAATGAGCATTATGATTTGCAAATCGAATCGAACAGTAGATCGTAATCGATAATTGATTGGAGCCGATGAAAGGCAACTGTCGCTTCTAAAAAAAAGATATTTGTATTAATTAAAAATTGTTTATGACTCTGGATAATGGTCTATCAATACAATAATTGAGATAAGATCTCTCGAAGTGTAAATCATTTCGACTTTCACTGATCTCGCCGGTTTCATTTATTTTTATTGTTGGGGTATTATGATCCTTATAAAGACGTTTTAACGACTTGATTTGAAGCATTATTCAAGAATTTAACAATTGGTTACGTTAAGAAGTTGATTATATCTGGTTCAGCACTGATTGCCAATTATTCGATTGGTTGCGCTTTTACTGAAATAATAAAAGAACTCATTTTGATATACTAATTCGTGAAATTCGTTTAGCAGATCCTGTTGGAACATTTAAATCAAAAGCACAATTAACCGTAAACGAAGATGGATTTTAATTGCACCATATCAAATAAGTGATACAAAGTCAATAATCTCAAAAGAATGTGGCATGTTCATTTGTTCACAATTAAGTTGATTTAAATTGCCAAAAAATTTCTTTCAAATATAAATTATATGACTTTTTGATTCTACTTTTCCTACTAATGTATCAGAATTTTAATAAAGAATAGACATGAATTGACTAAAAATGAAGCTTTATCACATTTTAGAAATGTGAGATAATAATCGACCTGCCCTAGGCCAGGTCTAAGAGCTGTGTTTAACTTCAACTCGATTCAGGGAAGAATAGTGTGAGAGACTTCTCATTGCCATTAGAAAATGGGCTATTTTCAATTGAAAATATATTTTTGATCTACATTATCAAGTGAAAATTGATGACTGGCGACCTGTACACACAAGGCAGTGCGGTTAACCGTTACGCCATAGAACACCCATTCGGGAAGTACTATTACAAAATAATGGAACAAATATTTTTGGAACCAATCAAATTGGTTGATCCGTGCGCCCGAAAACGTAGACCATTTATTTCATATATACATACACACACACATACACATGCGTTTTTTTCTGAGGTATTCCAAAATGTTCAGAAACCTTCAAAACGTGAAAAAATGTAAAAATTTTCAATTTCGATTTTTGGACAATTACAATTACTTACGGGTAGTTAAAAATGAACAATATAACTCACAACTAAAAAAATCGGTCAATATAACAAAAAATTACAGAATAAAATATAGAAATAATGCAGGGATTAAATACAGATAAATATAGATGGGAAATTGGACAAGAAAAAAATATGCCGATTGAACAATCTCTGGTTAAACTTGAAAAAAGAACATTATAAAGATTTTTACAACGAATATAAAATAGCAAAATTGGTGATCAAATGGTTAATCAATTTGCATACATCTTCAAACTGTGCTAAGTAATAAAAAAAATTGAAAGTTATATTTCCTGTAATCAATCTTCTAAATTATTTATTTAGATAAAAACAAATAGCATCCGCATATTCTATTCAAGCCAGTATCAAAATAAAATGTCAATTCAATACATTTTTCAACCAGATAACAAAAAAAAAGTTAATTAATTCTTTAGCAATCAGAAAGTATTTAAATGGCTATTAATTGCAAACCACTACTGAGAACAAATATGAAGAAAATGATCATAGCTTTTTTATCGTGTTGATAAAATTCTTTATTATTTAGTAGTACAATGAACAATGATTGCATGTAGATAAATTGATTGATAATTAATAATAGTTGATAGTGAACGAAGATTATATTTTTTGTATCAGTATTATGTATTAAAAGAAGTAGCAAAATGCGCTGCATCACTAAAACTTTCGCTTATATATTTTTTTAAGTATAAATATTGGTAATGGAATAATTATTGGTAAAAAACTAAATGAATAAATAATTATTTAATGTTTTAATAGAAATTTCTAATATGATTGAATACAGTACAAAACTATCGATTTTTTTTAGATAACAACCCAGATACGGTAAAAATTTTACATTAATAAAGAAATATAAAAATATAATATTTACTACTATTTCAAAGTCACCAAATTAACTATTAGCCATACAAATGGTTAAAATAGAGTAATTATTATTGGAGATTTAAAAAACAAAAATCAATTCAGAATATTGGAATATGTCTGAATGAATTGAAAGTAGTTTGTCTATTTTATCATATAAATTCATTTGCTTCTGAAGAAGATAATTACCTTGTAAAATACTTTAAATTAAATTATATGATTAATACTCTAAAACAATTTTTTCTACAAAAACATCAATGATCATCAGTGAGATAAGTTTTCCAATCAAGCTTTTTAGGTTTAAATGCCACATTTTTCACTAAACTAATAATAAAAACCGTATTCAGAAATGTATATATATATAGAAGTAGACTTGAAGATTTGAATTCAAAAATTAATATCGAAAATTTGGCAGAAAAATTGTTAAAATAATAATGTTAATATATAAAAAAAATAATAAAATGTTTAAAATGTCCGATGATCTCTTTTACTGAATAAATTGTGACAAAAACGTTATTTTATCAAAAAATTGATCAGGTTATACTCCTTTTCTAAATCATTGTAGTTTAATTAGATTATTTCATTTATAGATGTATGTTTATTACATCTCTATAATCGAATATTAAATTATATACAATTTTCTAAATAAAATAATTCTATGTTTTATATGAAATTGACAAAATTTTAATATGCATTTCATATTTTCGGATAACTATCATAATATCAAGAGAACATAATAATCAATTTTACAAGAAACGTGCTATAAAAATAAATGCAAACCATTTTTTACAGATCTGGGAAGTCTGCTACTGAGAGAGATTATATAAAATGTAAAGTGTATGTAATAATAAATGAATGAATTGTGTATCAATTAATATAATCCATAAAATGTTCCTATCTTAAATTAAATGCGTTATCCTGTCCTATCTTAAACTCAATTTCCACTGTATTGAGAAAATGTATTTTTGCATTAGGAACGTTAAAAGCCATATATAAAATAATGGGGCAATTTTATCGTAAAATAGACCAATGTTATGCCAAGGCTATGATACAATGCATTTTTTTTATATAAAATGATACTAAAAAACTGTCAAAATGCTATGTGGTTGCTGTGCAGTTAGGCGTATTAGATATTGAACCTAAACTGAAAAACTCACAAACACCAAAAAAAAATATCACAAGTGCATCTTTCTGATACATATCTGATAACATATGAGTAGCACAGCAAATGAAGAGCAATTTGGCAGTTTTTAGTACCATTTTATATGAAAAGCGCAGCTTAACAGGGCCTTGCCATAACATTGGTCTATTTTACGGTAGAATTGGTCCATATACATTTAAAATTTTAAATTCATTTTCAACAATATTGGTCTGCAAATGGCTCACTGTAATTCCTCTTTAGAATGTTAGAGGTAAATCGCACATAATGCCTACTGCCACAAAACGAATAATTTCTAATTCTCGAACATTACTCATAGCATCTTTGAGAAAACTGTTATTATTCGATATTTATCGTGAGTTGAAATGCACACGTATTCCACACATAATAGAGCTAGGCCCATTAATCTGAGCTAAAAGCGATTGCGTATTAAAAATCGCTTTCACGCCGAGCTTTAACGTCCATTTAGTGGAATAGCCGGTGGAAAATAGATGACAATGATAATAAACAAATCTTATACCTTAACATCCCTTTCATGTTATCAAGAATAGCAATAGAGAAGACCGGGTACGGTAGTGACAGTGGTCATAATAGCTAAACTATACTGATTTTGAGATAGGGACCAAAGGGAGAAAAATGAAGTATGTTTGTTCGAACAAGTTTTCATCACTGCCTTGAGTCAGCACCCTACAAGGTCGAATTGCTTTTAATGAGCCAAAAGTAAGATTTTGTTTCATACAGATTGATCACTTTGTTTCTTATTTGACTGTAAATTGAATATTAGTAGTTAATTACCAGCAATTAGTTTTGTTTTATGTGACACGTGTATGTTGTGACATGTATTTCTTGTCCTTTTCAAATGAAATTTAAACAAATAAAGAAAAATCTAACTTAACTAAAATCTCAAGTACGAAAGAGAAAGAGAAAGGAAAATTCAATACAAGAAAGCAAAAAATTTCACAAAAATTTCTTGTTTAAAAATCATGTTTTGTTATTAATCATTGCTATATTATATTCTTAAACTTTGTAATGATTATATTGTGTTGTGTTTCCTATTTCTGACAACAAAAGTCGTTATTATGTATTTTGTTGTCCATACCTATTGTCTTTCAACCTTTCAACTATTGTCCTGAGGATGTGGACGGTTCTGACACTCACCTTTTTTGTATGATTTAATTTTATGACTAATCCATCGTATTTAACGACAGTATTTCAGTGAAAATGATAAATATGTCAATCTATTTACTGTGCGATCAGGCGTATTTTACATATAAACAAGCAAGGACAAATGTTATGATAACAGAAATTCTAGATGATCCAGTTATCATAACGTTCATCCTTGCTTGTTTATATGCAAAATACGCCTGATCGCACGGCATAAACATTTTCATAATTTTCAATACCAAGAACAAGCAGAGAGAGCGTTGCCATGACATTATTTATATTTTTTTAATTAAATTTAATTAAATTAATTTTTTTTCAGCTAACTATTAAATAACAAAAGAGGCTCAACTGTACCCAGTCTCCCCTACGATACTAGTTGAATCCAAAAAAAATATTAAATTTGGCTGATAAAATTCGCATTAAATATAGACATAGTTTATATTATTTAAAAAAATTGTAAATAAAAATCATTTCAAGTCAATATTAAAATATTTATTATCCCAACTTCGAAAAGATAGAGAATGCAAAACTTACAGTTGCTAACTATAAATTGAGTACAAAATTAATAATCAAGTATAAATAATTCAATTGCAAGTATTAAAAGCCAATTAATTACACTATAACGGTTTTGCAAACTGTTAACAAATTTT
>NW_020538040.1:21666110-21723923 GCF_003426905.1 Ctenocephalides felis | reverse complement strand
ATTGTTTTTATTATTATCGCCCAATAGTCCGACGCAGGGAGCAATCCCGAGCAAGTCGGACTAAAGGTTTTCTACTGAGATAATTAGATTATTAGCATTCTCCTAAATACAATTCTAATATGTAATAGTCATTTCAGTAGTCCAATTACTTTTCACCTAGCAAATCAATTTTTCTGATCTTATAAAAAGCTAAAATTTATTCGCTCTATACACTGAGACATTTTCAGAACATTTCTGAAACATTGGAAGCTAAAGGTTACCATCGATAGTCGCAGGATATCAGAAAAGGCAATATTAGCAAAAAAAATGCAAAAATTGTATATCAAAAGATCCGAAACTACAACAGCTTTTGAGAAAGAAATAGATACCATATAAATATATGCCAGAGCTTTTGAAATTTTACTCGAATTATCATTCAAAAATGAATGTTCGGATTTTTCTTCGTAATTCAAATATCAATAAATTACTAAAAAGCGTGATAATAAGATATCTAAATATTCAATATCCAAATGTGCCAATTCAATTTTAATAAAATCAGTTTCAGATTAAGGTGCCACTTCCTATTAATAGGTCACATGAACATTTATATGTGACAGGCGTTGCATTAGCTAAACCATCTAAAAAATTTGTGTTTTTAGCAGCAAAATACAATTTTCTAGAAATATTTTATCGCAATGTTTGTCGGGTCAGCTTTAAGTACTTATGAGATCTCGATCATTTCCCGATTACATATTTTAAATTTGGCTAATCCATCAAGACTGAAATATATACACAATAGCAGAAGAAATCAGAAGACCGTAATAAAAATCTTGGTACAGAATCCAGGAAAATTTACACAAAATGTTTACACATTATTAAAATCTCTATAAAATATCCGATAATATGATGCACATATGTCCAATAAACATTTCTGACCGCCAAATGACATTTTTTAACTTATTTTATTGAGAGTCCATAACCGCTCGACCTGCCCTCCCAAAAATTTAATCATTTCTTGTCAATCTTGTCAATACAAGTAAAATGTTTTTTGAATTATTAAAATCGGACGCTCCGTTCTCTTAAAAACTGAGTTACCGTTTTTGGCACTTCTTGCTCCGTATCTTCGGAACGACTAGACCTGCCTATGCCAAAAACTATTCAGCACGCCACCTTATCAATATGTATCAAATGCTTTTTGAAATATTCAAAACGGTTGATCAGTGTTCCGACGAAATCGTCGATGAAAAATTGTATCCGCACATACAAACACACATCACACACACACACAACACACAATACATACATCTATTTTTTTCAAAGGTATGCCAAGAAGTTCAGAAGCCTTCAAAACGTGAAGACATATAAAAAATTTTCATTTTCAATTTTTTGTGATTACTATAACTTACCCTACGGGAACTTAAAAAAAAACTTTTAATTAATATTTTCTGTATATTATAAAAATATAACAGGTAAAATATTAATCTGTAAGATTTATTGTTGATATCAGATAAAAGTTATATATATTCATAATATCAAAAAATAGATAAAAATAGTTAAAGTGATAAATATATAAATTATAACAAATCTGAGTAGGTATTTCTCTATTTTTGTTTCTTTCTATTAATAAAACTTTTTTGTTAAGAAATTAAGGAATACTTATCATGGCATGGTCGTAAAATATTTTGGCACCATTGATTGTTTTGATACGATTTCAATTGTTCTTTCAATTCAATGCAATTTGTTCGCATGTAATAAAGTCTTATGGAATTATATCATTCATTACTCGATAGGTGATTCGTTTATTCGGTAATTGCAAGTCGAAGTAACAAGACATAGTCAGAATTTATAAATCGCACTGATTCAATTTTATATTAAAAAATTAATAATTCATAATAAATATGACAAGAGAAACTATATTGTGTGAAAAGAGCTTTAATGAGACGTTGGAGATAATAATATTAGAGTTTTGGATCGTAACTCTTCCTCCGCATAAAGTGGCAGCCATACCAGAGAGCGAAGACACTATCATCACAGTCAAGTTTTACGAAATTAATAAATATAGAAAACGTGTATTTCAAAACGACGTGTTTCTTATGGTACTGAAACCTGTGAAAAAGAATTCGATTTCGATTGAATTTGATGGAGACACTTTTCGCGTCAAGGCTGCCAAAGTGGTTCCAGAAATATGGCGCGATCTGCTGAAGAAAGAGATTGGGAATGAAAATGATGAACTTCTTAAGAAAGAAGTTGAGAATGGTAGTGATGAACTGCTTAAGAAAGAAATTGAGAATGGTAATGATGAACTTCTTAAGAAAGAAATTGAGAATGGTAATGATGACCTTCTTAAGAAAGAAATTGAGAATGGTAATGATGAGCTGCTTAAAAAAGAGATTGAGAATGGAAATGAAAATGATGAATGAAGATCATTTTTGAAGAAGAAGCCAATATCACTTTTATAATTGTATACTGGTAATGAATTTACTTTATATAATGTAGAATATAATAGAATTTTGTTTATTGTAATTATACTGATTTCATTTCATGTAATTGTGTATTGGTAGATAATAAACAGGCAAAAAAAATATTTTTTTGATTTTTAATGTCTAAATTATAATAGTGAATTAATTCATGACTTATAAAAATTTTTTTCTCGGCAAAATGAATTGAATTTGAAATATTTTTTACTTTATGAAATTACTTTATGATTTGAAATTGATTTTTTTTTTGACAAATTATGTGGTGCAAGTACTAAAGTTCAAAATTAATTAATATCATAACTACCAAACTCCTAGTTTCCATCAATAAAAAAATCATAAAATATAGATTTTTCCATATAATTGTTATAATAACCTAGTACCATCATATTAGACGAGTATATTTGTTAACCCCAATGAACTTTAATTATTCAAAAGTTTCAACAAATACTTTGTAGAAATTTTTAGTCATAATGTATTTTGGCAACATTATTTGTTTCAATACGAAAACAGTTGTTATTTCCGTTCAATTCAATTCAATTATTATTTGTTCTAAGAATGTAACATGAGCTTTTGAAATGGACAATGTATAAGCATGCATTGTATGTAACGAACACATTGTATGCAACGCATAGTTATTGAATTTGTATTAAATTACTTTTCAGGATGTTATATTTTTGTGCAATAATAATTAACAATATTTTGATGTCAAATCTGAGCGATGGGTTAGGGTTTGAAAAGCATTTTTATTGCTTAAGGGGGTATTGTAAACTTTTTGATATTTTTTTATAGAGTTCCCTGTAGTATGAAATATGTTCATCTTTAATTTCCTTGATTTGAACTTCGAATATCAAAAAAAGTTGTAATTTTTTTATTTCGGACAGTCGCTATTTTGTAAAAAACATTGTCCGCAACTTATATAAACTTCCTGTAGGGTAAATTATAGTAATCGCAAAAAAATCGAAAATGTACATTTTTATACATCTTTATGTTTTCGAAGGTTTCTGAACATTTTAGCATACCTTCCAAAAATGAATGTATATGTGTGCGTATGTATGTGCGGATACAATTTTTCGTCGACAATTTCGAGAACACAAATCAACCGATTTGAATGATTCAACAAACATTCGAGCCCTATTAATAAGGAGAAGGTAATTTAGTTTCTGAGAAAAAGGATCGTCCGATTTGAATGATTCTAAAAACATTTTATTTGTATTGGCAAAATGAAGAACTGGTTAAAATTTTTTGAAAAGGCAGGTCTAACGGTTTAGGAGATCCAAAAAAATAATTTGATATGCATATAAAATTATTTGATATTTTATACAGATAGTAATATATTAAGTACAATATTTGTCCTCGGGCAATGCCATTTAGTATATAAATATCAAAAGAATAATTATAAGTATCTACTAATGAGTAACATAAGCAAAATATATAATACTGTAAAAAACAGTTCAAAATTTTCAAAAAATTTCATATTATAAAATAACGAACTGCCTTCTTGGAAACAATACCCACAATTTCTCAAATTCTACTGAACCGATTTACTTAAAATTATTACAGATACTTCTTCATAGACTTATCATTATGAACTACTTATCCATAAATTCCGACGATTACTATTTTTAAAAAATCGAGAATGAAAAAAAAGTTGTAGAA
Organism: Ctenocephalides felis; assembly: GCF_003426905.1. Taxonomy (NCBI): domain Eukaryota; kingdom Metazoa; phylum Arthropoda; class Insecta; order Siphonaptera; family Pulicidae; genus Ctenocephalides; species Ctenocephalides felis. The sequence goes on along the minus strand of NW_020538040.1, from coordinate 21,719,811 downwards.
AAATAATTATTCTTCAGACAATCATAATTTTGTTAAATTTTTTTTGGCTAGTTCTTATTGTTAGTTAGATCAAACAATTATGGCATTATTCTAGATTGCTATTTTTTTCTTCATATTTATTCGGAGGCTGATAACATGGATATGGTTAGGGGCCATTTTTTTGAGGGGTGGGGGCTCTACATTTCTTTGTAAAACTAAAACTTTTTTACTGTGGCTTTAATATTCTCATAACATTAATTGATGATTTGTAAGAAAAATTATAGTGAAAATATTGTTATCCTTTTTTATAGCCTTTCAAAAATCGCATAAAATTAATGCTTTTAAACAATAAATCATTTACAATTCCTTTAATTTAACATACTAGCATAATTACTATTATCTTTACTGTTAAGATACTTGTAAGCCTGGATTTCGTTAAAAATTAAATGGATTTTGAAAAGGATCCATAAAGGCATTGAAAGTCTTTTAAAAAACGTCATTCGTAGTATAAACGTTTGACTAAAAAATCGCACACTTTCCCAATTTTCAAAATTAATTATTCCGCTACGCCCATTTCTAGCAACTATTATTTTTTTGCCTCGCGTGCGAATAAAAACAAACCGGTAATTATATAGGTTAAAATTGGATGAGCAAAATTATGATTGTGGCCCGAACGGGTTTGCCCGTGTGTTATTATCAAGATTAACATAGCGGCATTTTTTCTTAGAAGGTATAATGGTTAGTTAGAATAAACGTTTTCGGAGACACGAGAAACGACAATGGTAATTATATGTGGTGTCTAAGGTAACAGTAGGACAGATTATGTCATAATTCGGTTTGTAAAAGATCGAGATATAGATCACTGTCGGATCTTCAGCCGAAACATGTGTAATTTTTAAGATTTCTCATCTAAAGGTACAAAGAAAAATGAAAGAATCTAGAGACATATTTCTCCAACGACCATTGAATTATCATTCACAGAAATATTAAACTAAAACGCCTTTAGGCGCGACTAGGGTGTAAATCCGTACAAATGCAACGGAAGTGCGTTACGGCAAGGTCGAGTGCCAATGATTCGTCGTTTGCTCTCGATGATATCATTTCTATACGGGTCAATTGTGATTAGTCGTCGCGTATGTGAATAGAGATCTGCCGTTGTATGCGTACCGGTATCAACAAGAAAATCAGCATAGATAAATAAACATTTTAAAGTTGCATCGTAGTACAAATCTTGATTTAATGAAAAATGCCTGAATTAGAAGAATATTTTACCCTGTTTCTTGAAAATAATAAAACAAATTTTAATTTATTATAAACAAATTTATGGATTAGAAATTATTTCTATATTATTCGTAGATTCTATAAATCTTTGAAGTTATTAAAATGGATAGTATGTTTTAGGCAAGACAGATATTACAGCTGTTCAAAGAATGAGATTATAACGCCAGCTAAAAAGTAAAAAAGATACAAGCAGCCAATGAATGTATGTTAATTTTATGTACATAAACTTCTGCAAACACAATTACATGATGAGTGAAGTTGCGAAAACAATATTTGTTTAGACGTTGTTTACCATAATCAACTGTGTGAACAAATATTATAGAATTTATTAATCAGTTTCTCTAATGAAGGTTCATTTCTAAATGCTAACTACAATGAAAAACCGATCATGTCATATTTGAAGTATGACTTTAATTACATTACTGTTTTTAAATATTATACATATTTTTAATGCTATTATAAAGATATAATTTATAATTCATCATTTTATAAATGGTTGACACTAATAAATGTGTGCATCACGAGTGTTACCATATCACTAATAAACATTATTCAAAATTGTTGTATGATGTATTTAGTTTTATTTAAATGCCATCTTGTACAGTAGCAAAGTTTTACTTCAATCGCGTGTGATCCTTACGCGCACTGTTTTCAATTAAATTATTACTTCCTATATTTTCCATAGGGTAAGTTATAGTAAACGCAAAAAAATTGAATATGTGAATTTTTGAAAATGTTTACGTTTCAGAGCCCTCTGAACATTTTCACATACCTCAGAAAAAATTGATGTATCTGTGTGTGCGCGCGCTTGTGTGTGTGCGTGTTTATGTGCGGATATAAATTTTCGTCGATGATTTCGATAGCACAATTCTACTGATTTGAAGGATTGAAAAAAGCCTTCACTTCAAAAGCCTTCTATTGATAAGGAGATGTGCCGATTAGGCAAATATTGATTCGGCAAAGACAGGTCCAGCCGTATCAAAGATCTATTTATAATAATTTTTTTATATATATTTTACTTATCAAAACTAATAGATTCTTGCTGAAGATTTTTATTTCAAATTTTTTATATGATAAATGTAATCACTAAATTAATTTCAAAGAAACGAAAACATATTGATGAATATTAGTCAAACTAAATATGGTACTCAAATTAATTATTTTATTTTATAAATTAAACAATTATTTTTTTATTTCAACAGAAATACGATTATATTTTAAAATTCGGCAAACATTTGCATTAACTTATGGACGTCTGGGGATTAATATTTTCAAGTCCATACGAGAGTGTAATGGTCTTCCACTTAAACAAACAGATTTGTTTGATATTTGCAGAATCCATTATTCATACTGACTGAACTCTGAAAACAATTTTCAATCATTCTTATTTTAAATTGCTATAACGAAAACGCCGCGCATTTACAGCTCGATAGTTTTTCGAGGTAAATAATATTGATACTGATGAATGTATTATTTTCTCTATAGTAATAGAGATAAGACATCCGCGGGTAGAAAAGACAACCACTGATATCTCAAAAACAAACACAGCTAGAAATTTTTTAACAACAATATTTTAAAGTAGAGGGCAAAAGATGTATAACCAGCCATAACCTTGCAAAGTCGCTATCAGGAGATAAACGACAATGTTTGAAAACCCATAACAAAAGTATTTTCTTTCGTTGTTAGTTTTTGTTGGTTGTGAGCACTGTTGTTTAGTTTACAGGACCTAATATAATATTTACATAAACGTTATTTAATTGTTTTATAATATGTAATAATATTTTTAAACTAGATTTAACATATTTTTTATATAGTCTCTATGGACAAAAATGACTAACTGAACCTTCACCATGGCAAAGAAAACAGTAAAAGACAAGTAAACAATAAAAATTAGAAAATAAAATTGTAAATTGGGTCTACAAAAGCAATTTAACAAGAGAAATTAAATAAATAGTTATTCCAACTCTGCTGATAAATAATTCTGACAAAATACTAAAAGTGCACCCAAAAAATTTATATTTCGCATTGGTTGAATAATGTAGCTATTATTTCCCTGTAAAATCCCTGGTAAATTAAAAATAAGACATTGGATTTGTTCGCCCTCTAGTTGTCCCATTTTACCCCACCTACCAGGACAAAAAAAACAGGTTACAAAATTTTGAAAAACAGCTAAAAAACATTTCTGCAATGATGAATTAACTGGGAGTTTGTTTGATATGTGCAATTTGTTGTGATATAATTCGTTTGGTTTTTACAATATAATCAAAGTCAAATTGGACCTTATAAAAATATAAGAAGAGTTTTAGACTTCATAATAGTATATAGCAGCAATATTAGTATATGCACTGTAAAATCTGCTTAACCCTTTTGCAACGAGTGTCGTCTATAGACGACATCCGCTTGACGAGTGTCGTCCATAGACGTCTATCGAGTGTGTAGATTTTTGCTTCAATATTTATCACTCTTAGTTAAACTATTGAGAATTCTAATATCTTGTGATTTTTAGTTTTTAGAAATATAATTCACAATTTTTAAACACATTTTTTATCAATAATGACAATGAAACAATATTTTGTGAAACAAATACTTGAGCGGTTTACTGGCCCGTATAGCAGCGATACCTCTGGTAAATACTCTAGTAGCGAAAGGGTTAATAAAAAATTAAAATTTATATAAATAAATCAATTCTCTACTGCGCCTAGAATGAAGGACTCCTTATTCACAAACCACAAACATAATCTCTCCAGACATTTGTGAACGAATACCATTTTCCATTCAATACAAAGATCATTCAAAAATACGATCTCATCACCTTATGCAAATTGAATTTCTTACTAAAAACATGTACAAGAAGTTTTAAAAAAAATATGTGTCACATCCGTCAAATAAATGTCTGAGTTAAACACAAATGCAAATATAAAACTGTTCTTATTTGCATAAATCGTGACCGTAATTTTTTTTCTCTTGTCTGGTTTCACGACCTAATAGAGTGATTAAGGTTTCACATTAGCAAAACGATTGGATGATTTCTGACAATATTAGTTTTTGTTTTAGTTTTATCGCGTGCAGATTATTTTGTTAGAGAGATTAAGTTTTTTGGCACATCTAAACGAAAGCTATAAAATTTCATCTAAACAATACGGTTTTTGTTTCAAACCGGCGTGTGATATTTAGTCACAATTAAAAGATAGAAAATAAATAGGAGATCTGATCATCCAATTGCTCAAAGTGCTTATATCACATCAAAATGTGGAAGTTATTATAGAAAGTACTCAACTTATTTATTTCAAATTGTGTGCAACAATCGGCTAAATTAAAAAAAAAAGTAAATAAAATCATAATAACTACCATATAATTAGTTGTTTACTTAACTTTCTATGAACATTTTGTTTAACATTAAAATTTAATTTAATTCAATTGTTCGAAATATTTTTTTTTTTATTAACAACTATCCTACATAGACATTGTAAATCTTTTAGCAAAAATAGAAAAAAAGTGACATTGATATATAAATAGTGACAAATACAAAGTTGCATTTTTCCTTTATAAGGAGTTATCGAATTAAATAGTGGACCTAATTTTTATCTCACATTCAAACAAATGAAAGGAACGAAAAATCAGTAATTATAAGCCTATATATGCAAATAAAAAAGAGAAAAATAGGTTTCTGCATTTTTTTAACTTCCCGTAGGGCAAGTTATAGTAATCGCAAAAAAATCGAAAATGAAAATTTTTATATATCTTTACGTTTCAGAGGTTTCTGAACATTTTGGCATACCTTAGAAAAAATGGATGTATGTGTGTGTGTGTGTGTGTGTGTGTATGTATGTATGTGTGTGTATGTATGTGCGGATACAAATTTTCGTCGACGATTTCGGGAACACGGGTCAACCGATTTGAATAATTCAAAAAACATTCGATTCGTATTGATAAGGAGACGTGCTGATTAATTTTTGGCGAAGGCAGGTCTAGCCGTTCCAAAGATACGGGGCAAAAAGTGCCGAAAACGGTAGCTCAGTTTTTGAGAGAACGGAGCGTCCGATTTGAATAATTCAAAAAACATTTCACTTGTATTGACAAGACGAAGAATCGATAAAATTTTCATGATGGTAGGTCTAGCGGATTCGGAGATATGGAAGAAAAAGTAAAAAAATGAGCCATTTGGCGGTCAAAAATGATCATTAGACATATGCTCATAAAATTATCAGATATTTTATAGAGATTTTAACAATAAGTATACAATTTGTTAACATTCCTATGGGTTCCGTACCAATGCTTATGCTTTAGACAGCGACGCGGCGCTTACGCGCTTTATATTTTGTCCCTATGCAGTTAAAGCAGTACGATTGATTGCTTTGAAAAGAAAGTTCAGATCTTCCACAATATGTCAAAATAAAATAAAAAAAATTTCAAAAAAAAAAAATTAAATAAAAAAATTTTTTTTTTAAAAAATTTTTTTCAAAAAAAGTAATTTTTTGTCCAATTTATAGTTTCTCAAAAATCTTATTTTTTAAAAGTAATTTTTTTTTCAAAAATGTTAATCGTTTTTAAAAAAATAATAATTTTTGGTACGGGAAGTTCCAGCAATTTGCCTTAAGGCACGATGCCTTAATTGCCTTAAGACAGAATTCCACTTACAGCTAGTTCTTATTAATGAATTATGTGACTTTGGTCCCATTTGGTGCGTGCATCTCGTAGGCATAACATGGCGCATGACCCGGGCGCCGAAAGACGCCCGGATCATAATGCTGCGTCGCCGATAGATGTTGAAACAGAGTTTTAGTGAGTTAATTATTGTATTTCTATAAATAGTTTAGTGAGTTAATTATTGCATTTTTATGATCGAGTTTAAACAATAACTGACCATCAGAGCAACTTGTTACAATGATGTCATTGGACCCTAATGAGCCCCATTCAGTAAGTAATCAGACAAATTTTGTTTATTTTGGACATCTCTTGAATAAAATTATACGTTTTGGACTTTTCTCTAAAATATTAATTGTAAAATAATGAACAATAATTATGATATTATTTTTACTTGATTCGGTAGAGGAATAGATACAGCATCAATTCATCTTTACTTGTGGTAATATATTCATTGAATCTCAAGATATATTAACTTAAAAAAAAATACTGTTATAACTGTTACAACAAGCCCCTGACTCCCCTATATACTAAATATCTGAAATCATGTGTATAATATGTAGGTAAGTGCCCTAGCTTCCCCAATTTGTATAAACTTTAGATGATTCATTTCAAAACGCAATTCTACAGAATGTATTCAAAATATGTAGTCTAAAGAAGTATTCAAACTTTTAATAAACATTGCAAAATACTAAAATGTGACTTTAACCCCATATTCGCTAGGATGGCAACCTATGAGATCCCAAACGAAATGCTTTTAGAACAGATAAGAGATAAAGAGTACAAAATATGTATAAAAATCAAAGCAAAAGAAATGTTGAATAAACTACCGTACTAGCGAACACTCTATATTTTATATTGATTTCAAATCATTTCCGTGTGCACGCAAATCGTTCTTAAAATGAGATCCAAACATTTTTTTTGGCGTTCCATGAACACCAATTAAAACTTCTCCGGGGAAAGTGCTAGGAAGGAAGCGTCAAGTGTCTCATCGTACAAAACACAATCATATATGAAAATAATGATTCTTCTGACATCCGAACTGAAATCAAGAAGAAGAAAGCAAGAGTCATATCTTTACAGTTAATTATCCATTTGTCATAATGTATTATTATTGCGATTTTTGCTTGGGTTATTTCACAACACACGGTTGGTTATTGAGACAAAATGAGTACAACGAAAGTTTCGATTGATAAATACCAGTATCGAAAAATACACGAGATGTCAATCAAAATAAAGGGGCTATTAACTATACATTTGTTTCCAAAGAAATCAATCATCACAAATGGTGATTCAATTACTGCTATTAAATTGTGTTTAAACGCTGTAGTAGAAATCGTTAAATAATTTTGTAACTATTTGAATATTTCTTGATTATGAAAAGTAAAATTGTCTAGGAGTCGACTAAATATGAAAATTAAAAGACACGTCAGACAATTCAGTTGATGTGATTTTCAACTGCAAAAATAAATCATTAACCAACTTAAACATTAGACAATACTTTTTATGCCCCTTATAATAATAATAATAATAATAATAATAATTAAAGTAGGGGAGCTAGGAGCTTATTGTAACAGGTATTGTACTGCCTCTTAACCATTTTTGTGATTGCTTGAATGATTATCTTGATTAATATAAAAAAAAATCACACCAGGGGTTAGTTGAAACAAAACCATGGGGCTAGTTGTAATTAGCAAGAATAATCTGGTATTTTCAGATAAACCTGTACAAATTCAAGTGATTTATGAGAAGAATTACTCACTTTGAATGCATGTTATTTTTTTTTAAATAAGCAAATAATAAATTATCAGAGGTATTATTGTCGTTACTACTTACCCTGGTATGTGTTAAAATACGAGATAAGTTGTAACACCGCCCTATTTCTCGAAAATGATTAATTTTTAAATAATAAACTGTTTCGGAATTATTAAATTCCCGTAGGGTAAGTTATTATAATCGTCCAAAAATCGAAAATGAAAATTTTCAGATATCTTCACGTTTCAGAGGTTTCTGAAGATTTTGGATTTGGACTGAAAATGGGTGTATGTGTTTGTGTGGACACATTTTTTTACAACTGATATGAATAATTCAAAAAGCAATCGATTCTTAAAGGGAGATGTGCTGATTAGTTTTTGGCAAAGACAGGTGCAGCCGTTTGGAGATACAAAGCTAAATGTGCAAAAAATTGCAGTTTTTAAGAGAACTAAGCATCCAATTTGAATGATTTAAAAAACTTATAATAATCTAATTAACTTTTAATAATCTGTTTGAAAACATTTAATATTCCTTAAATATTTCATTACGGTAAGGGATGTTCCAGCAATTTGCCTTAAGGCACAATGCCATACATCACTAGTTTTTACTTGATTTGGTAAAAAAATAGTTACATCACATATCTATCTTTATTTCGTAGAAATATAATCAGTGTATCTCTAGATATATTAATTTAAAACAATACGTTGCAACAAGCCCCTAGCTAAACTCTATTAAAATATTAAAATCAAAAGCATTTTAAATTACTTAAAAATAAAAGTATAGTATGAGAAGAAATGACTGCAAGCAATTGTTAACTTGTTAGAGAAAAAATAAAAAAAATCTAGCAAAACAAATAAGTCGTAGTTAATATGATTGTCATTGCAGAGCAATAATATCATTCAATATAAGAGAAGTACAATTTTGCAGTTACCATTGCAGCTAAGTACCAAATCACTTTCTCCTTTATAAAAAAAAAACTATAAATCAACAGTAAATCAGCAAAAGTCGCCACAATACAGAAATACTACAAATAATAATAGTTTATTATCTGTGACATTACGAAATGAGCTTTCATATAAAATTTCCGCAGTCAATGAAAGGAAAAAATTCAATTCAGCAATGAGTTTTGAATATTCGTGTTTTTGTCTGACCGCAAACAGAGATCATTAGCGGTTTAATTAAACTATTCAAAATAAATAACAAAAAAACAATTATCGAAAACGACACGTTGCTAATTTTTAGGCACACACTACGACGTTGACACATTTTCAGGTTGAAAATGTCGGACTCTTTGCATACATTTTAGATATAAGTATGAGCTATTGATTATGATTTTTTTATAATTGAGTATCATTGAATATTTTATACTAAAACTAGTGGTGCATGGAATCGTGACTTAAGGCAAATTCCAGGAGCTTCCAGTAACAAAAATTATTTTTTTTTAAAAAAAGTCATTTTTTTTTTAGAATTCTGAAAAAATCGATTTTTGAGATTTTTAAAACTTTGAAAGAAAAAAGATTTTTCTATAATCTAAAATATTTTGGGAATTTTTAACTTTTTTTCGAAGCGATACATTAGCGCGTGGGCGTCGCATTATTTGATATGCATATGTCTAATGATCATGTTTGTCCGCCAAATGGCATTTTTTTCACTTTTTTTATTGGACACGTCAATTTTTTCTAAGGTATGTCAAATTCTCGTTCATGGATCAACCGGGCGCCCGAATTTGAATGATTTAAAAAACGTTCGATTCCTAATGATAGGGAGATGTGCTGATTAGTTTTTGGCAAAGGCAGGTCCAGCTATTACGGAGATAAAAAGCAAAAAGTGAAATCGAATTTTTGAGAGAACGGAGCATCCGATTCGAATGAGCTAAAAAACATTCAATTAGTAATGATTGGAAGAAGTGGCTATTAGTTTTTGTCAAAGGCACGCCCAGCCATTTCAAAGATACAGAGCTAAATGTACAAAAAATGGCAGTTTTTGAGAGAAATAAGTAAAACTTTCTGCTTGTGTTGACAAAACACAAAATTTTGGTTTTGGAAAAAATATTTTTTCATTTCAATTTTTTTTTTGTATATCGAAAATAATTCAGATTTGAATTTCAATTCTGGCTAAAGTTTTAAAGCTCACTTATATACTTCAAATGAATATTTTTGACTTTGTGACAATGTTACAGTATTTGTAATAATCTATTTGAAAGCATTTAATATTTCTCGAACATTTCGTTAAGGTGCGGAAAGTTCCAGCAATTTGCCTACGGCACGATGCCATGCACCCCACTAGTTTTACTTTATATGTAAACATATAAACATATAAACGTCATCGTCCAATTCATGAGCTCTTATATTTTGTATATAAAATACGAATAATAAAAGTTACAGTATTGGTAATAATATATTTGAAAACATTTAATATTCTTCGAATACTTCATTACAGCACGGAAAGTTCCAGAAATTTGCCTTAAGTCGATGTCATACACGACTGATATTGAGTATATCCATATTCTCGTATTTATCGCCAAACAAACAAAAAATTAGTTAAATTTGGCAATTCTAAATAAATTTTGTTTGCCGATTATTTTCCGTTTTATTTTTATGTAATACAAATAAGCAATATATTTATTGCAATTATAAATTATATACGAAACATATTGAAAATAATTTAATGAACGAGAATAATATATCTTTATAGAAAATGATTTAATCACTATTTTAAGCTTATTTCTAAAATTCAAACAATCATATTTTTCTCAAATTTTATTAGTTTTAAAGCGTTTTAAGGAAACAATTAATTATTGTTTAGGAATTATAATATTTGATAGATTTATTCAAATGTTTCCATGTGCCACATTTCTGGGACCATTTTTGTTGCCTTGATCTGGCACATTCCCTTGTGCACGACGACTCGTCCTGAAAACATTTTCAACGGTTTTGGAACTTGCAAAATCACTCCATAAGTTTTCACTTTCTGATCTTCTACTTCATATAGTGTCAACTCGATGGCATTACCATCACATTCAGCAACTCCTGCTATCTTATTACTTTTATTCACTTGGTATATTAAAAGTATTTCAGATTCATTTTGAAGGAAAGCCTTCTTCGTCAATCTCAGAAAACACGACATTTCTCTAAAAATTTCTAAATGTGAATATTTAGGTAATTTTATTTCATTCAGACTATAGCTTCTTTTATTTCGAATTTACATTTGATTACTTTGATTTGCCAGAAAAACAAATTTCCTATCGACTTATGGATGTATTGATCCTATGAAATTAGTATGAAATGATCAAAATGCCTATCAAAATGCGAGTCGAACTCAGTCACTGAGGGTTTGGTACAAATCTAACTATATGCTAATTACAATTTATTGTATGCTTAAGAGAGTGTGATTTTTACCTACTTTTTCATTTATCAAATTTGTTTTATATTTATCTTTTAATTTTTACTATTCTTTCTGCAGAAGGTTCTGTTTTCCTATTATATGTTCTACCGAGGTACTTATTTGTAATGATCATTATAGGAAACGCATTTTTATTTATTTGTGGCACTGATATGGCGTATATTCATATATTATATTAATTTATCTTACACGTATGTGACGTAAGTTTTTGAGGAGGAAATGTTTGGAAGTTTGTCATCAAAAAAGCTAAATTAACCGACAATTCTTGTATTTTTATCGCGCGAATAAAAAGTGAAGAAAAAATCGCATGGTAAGGCGGGGCACAAAGGTTCGATTTGAATTTGAGCAATTATATTGTAAGAACCAAACTAATTACATCATATTACAAACTAACAAATATCTGACTATATTCAGTAAAACTCCCACCTAATTTATCATTGTTGAAATGTTTTTTTTGTTGTTTTTTTTTTAAATTATTACCTAGTCCTTTTTACCCGGGGAAAATTGGAACAGCCAGTGAGCATACGTTTTGAAAGCATTTTACGAAATAATAGCTGCATTACTCCAGTGCAAGATATAACTTTCATGGGTGCATTTTTTACAGAGATAACTGCTAATAACCTTGTTCTGGCATTTCGTCAGAAATATTCATCAGCAAAGTTGGAATAACTATTTATTCAATGTATCTGTTTGTTAAATTGCTTTATTTAACTTAATTTATTTTTTCATTTGCTATTTTTTATTTTTTAAATCTTTGCCATGGTAAAGGATTTGTTGATCCTTTTTGTCCCACCCAGATATTAGCATTATAAAGATTTTATAAAAAAACGGTTGAATCTAACTTAAAGTTAACAATACATGTTATAAAACAATTAAATATCGCATATTAAATATCGTAGATTATATTAAGGTCTCGTCAACGAAACAACAGTGCTCACAACCAAAAAAACTAACAACGAAAGAAAATACTTTTGATATAGATTTTCGAGCATGGCCGGTTATGTCCTGATAGAGACGATGCTTGATTTAAGGCGATTGCTAGTTACACATCTTTTGCCCTCTACTTTCAAATATTGTTGTTAAACTATTCCTAACTATACTTGTTTTCGAAATGCTGAAGTTTGACCTTTTTACTATCGGACCTTTAAGCCCCGCACCACCCCCTACCTATCCTCTTTATTATTCAATCTGCATAATCGTTCAAATACAATTTGCGAATTCCATATGTTGTGCAAAACTCACGCTCAAAAAGGTTAGAACTTCAAGGGCCAAAGTTGAAAATCTTTTGGATGGTGCCTTCCTTCTTATGATTTGAGAAACAAGGAAGCTCTACCTGCAAAGAGAAAAAAAACAATCAGATGTGTCACATGATATGTGCAATGGACATGATAAATTGAACGTGTCTTGCGAAAGATTAATGAATATAGTTAATAAGAGATAGCATGGATTATCTGATGGTAACATGATAGTTGGAAAAAATTTGCGAATACAATTTAATAAGGTGCTTTGTAATACAAAACTTTTTTATGTATCTTCTTATATTACTGCTAAGATAAAATAATATAGCCATGAGAAATTATATATGGTAATAAAAGATAATAAATAGTTGATCAGCGCCGTAGCACATTAATTGAATTTTAAACTGCAAAAAAATTTTTGTTATAAGAAAAAAAAAGAAATAAGAAAACTAGTTTTTCTTTGTAAATTTAAATAATGTACTTAACAATTTTTTCTAAAACTTGATATCGATATTTAATTATTTATGAATTTATAAGAAAATCCTTAAACAATACGAATATATTCATACACCTGCATGACCTAATTATTTGACTTGTGGGGCGCATGGCATCGTGCCTTAAGGCAAATTACTGGATCTTCCCGTACCAAAAATTATTTTTTTTAAGAAGATTAACATTTTTGAAAAAAAATTACTCTGAAAAAATTAGATTTTTGAGAAACTATAAATTTACTTTTTTTGAAAAAATACCTTTTTGAAAAAAATGTATACTTTTTTTGAAATATTTTGAAAATTCTGACATTCTTTTCGAAGCAATCGTACTGCTTTATCTGCATATAGTTGAAATATCAAAGCGCGTAAGCGCCGCGTCGCCGTCTTACAGTTAAACATTGAAACGAAACCCATAGGAATGTAAACAAAATGTTATTGTTAAAATTGTTAAAATCTCTACAAAATATCTGATAATTTGATGTGCATATGTCTAATAATTATTTTTGCCGCCAAATGGCATTTTTTTTACTTTTATTACTGGTTCTCCAAAACCGCTGGACCTGCCTTCGTGAAAATTTGATCAATTCTTCGTCTTCAATGAAGACGTCAATACAAGTAAAATGTTTTTTTAATTATTAAAATCGTACGCTCCGTTCCCTTAAAAACAGATTTACAGTTTGTGGCACTTTTTGCCCCGTATTTTCGAAACGGCTAGACCTGCCTATGCCAAAAACTAATCAGCACGTCTCCTTACCAACAGCAATCGAATGCTTTTTAAATAATTGTAATCGGTTGAACCGTGTTCCCGAAATTGTCGACGAAAATTTGTATCCGCACACACACACACACACGTACACATACACACACGCACACATACATACACACACAACATACATACAATTTTTCTAAGGTATGCCAAAATGTTCAGAAAACCTCTGAAACGTAAAGATATATAAAAATTTTCATTTTCGATTTTTTTGCGATTACTATAACTTACCCTACGGGAAGTTAAAAATTAACGTCCCATATGCTACAAATCAAATCGGTAGATTGAATTCAAGTAACCAAACAGCGAATCTCACAAATCTATCTTAACGAGCGTTTATAATTTACGTTGTAATTGATTTTATGACAGTATCAGAATTACATAACAAAACAGTGAACAAGGAAACAATAAATAGCAAATAAAACTAAAGATTTCCTTACTGCCCTAATAAGGAACTCTTTTCGCTGTGCAAAGCAAAGAATTAATTGCAAAATCTATTCAATACCGATCGTGCAACACCCGCGTTCTGCGCCATAACCATTTGGACCATAAATCATAAAGTGCATGACCGCACGCGAACGATAACAACAACAACAACAATAATAATAATAATAATTATTATTATTATACTTAACGATAATAATAATTACAATAGTAGTTATAATATTTGCGATTGCGTATGAAGGCAGTCCAAAATTTAAAAGATCTAATAGTAAGCAATAGGGTCCTGCAGATGGATTTACGACGACCATAGTGTCTACATGGATGGAGGTAATAATGTATTTGGGCTTTATGAGTCCATTAAAGATGGTTAACTCACTCCGGAGTTATCACTCCGATACAACTCCTCCCTCGGAGTGAATTCGAGTGGAGTTGTCTCACCGGATTTGTCATATCCGACTTCCCTAAACTGGTACTAAATCAGTTACTGCGTTTTTGCTTTGGAATGGAAGCTGTCTGTCACTTTCTCGTCTCACAGGCAGTTTTATGACCTTTTAGGTATACGTTTTTTTTTTCCAGAAAATACAAAAATATTACTTCAAAGATACAGAACAATGAAATTATGTTCAAGTGTGGCTCCAATGTATGATTTATTGAACTACGACAATCTTTGGCCGTGAATGACGGCGATCAGGAATATACATGCCGAAAAATACACGAAACAAAATACATTTAATCTGATTTTTATATAGCCTGAAATAATAATATTTTACAGTGGAAAATATAGCAGTGTCGTCAATAGTATTTAAGCAGCAAAAAGTATATAGTATTAAATTTTTACTTTTACACAATTATAGAATTTTATTCCTTCATGTTCTTTTGAAACGTTTTGATTTTTAATCCTAACCTTTTCACTCGCATTCTATAAGTTTAGAAGATGGGAAGCCAAAATTTGTTTCCAAAAACTGCATGTTATCTTCTATTTCACCAGCAAATCCATTGCATCATCAATTTCCTATATCATTTCTTAATTAGATTACCGTAAAAATCTACAAGAGATCAATCTGCAAGAGTCTTATCAACGTCTGTCCGTAATATTAATGCTTGAATCCGCAATTAATTACGCAAAAAATTAATAACATATGTTCAAGATAACATAACAGACGTTGATTTTCCGAATAATGTAATAAGAACAGGCCGTTATTAATCAGCTCGCCTATATCATAATAAAGTCGTTAGTTTTTATCGAAGGAGCTTATATCTTTTTGCCGAGATAGAGTTGATAAAGTGCTTCATGTTAATTTAAGACATAATTTCTTCTCGTAAGTAATACTTGCAAAATAATTCAACGCAAATAATGCTGTTTAATCACTCAGTTAGTTAGACAAGGCAGCAATTTATATTGTAAATTATTCTGTGCAGTGATCTGTACAATAAAGTAGTAATGTAATTAGCAAACTACTTTACTAAATATAAAATGGAAACCAGATCGAAAAAAAAAAACAGAGGTAAAATGTCAAGTTCTGGGTCATCCATTAGTTTACAAAAAAAAACTAGCTTCCAATAGGGAATAACTAAAATATCGAAAATGAGAATTTTCATATATCTTTACGTTTCAGGATTTCTGAACATTTTGGCATACCTTAGAAAAAATAGATGTATGTGTGTGTGTCAAATTTTCGTCGAGTATTTCGGGAACACGGTTCAACCAATTTCAATTATTCAAAACACATTCGATTCCTATTGATAAGGAGACGTGCTGATTAGTTTTTGGCAAAGGCAGGTCTGGCCATTTCGAAAATACGGGGTAAAAAGTGCCAAAGAATTTTCAGTTTTTAAGAGAACGGAGCGTCCAAATTTAATAATCCAACATTTTACTTGTATTAAAAAGATGAAGAAATGATTAAATTTTTGGAAAGGCAGGTCTAGCGGTTTCGGAGATCTAGTAAAAGAGTAAAAAAAAATGCCATTTGGCGGTCAGAAATGATCATTAGACATAGGCACATAGAATTATCAGATATTTTATGGAGATTTTAATAATGAGTATAAATTTTGTTCACATTTTTAAAGATTCCGTAACTGAGTTTGTCCGTTAGACGGCGACGCGGTGCTTACGCGCTTCGACAACTTGTCTCTATGCAGCTAAACTGTACGATTGCTTTGAAAAAAGTTAAATATTTCCAAAATATTTCACAATAAAGGTAACATTTTTTTCAGAAACTATTTTTTCCAAAAGAGTCATCTTTCTTCAAAAATTTAAAATTTTTCAAAATCTAATTTTTTCAAAGTTTAAAAAAATAAGCATTTTTAAAAAATTGGTACGTATTGGAAGTTCCAGCTATTTGTCTTAAGGCACGATGCCATGCCCCACTAGTTTTAAATAAAAACACTAAAGCAAAATTGAACTAGTGATGCATGGCATCGTGTCTTAAGACAAATAGCTGAAACTTCCAATACGTACCAATTTTTTTTTAAATGCTTATTTTTTTTTTAACTTTAAAAAGAAATTGTGAATTTTTGAAGCAAAATGACTGGGAAAATAGTTTTTGAAACAAAATGTCTTCTTTATTGTAAAATATTTGAAAATTTTCAATTTTTTTCAAAGCTTTTTAGTATTCGAGAAGGGATCGGTCAACCACTCTTGTACTGTGCAGTTGTGCGTTATCTTGGTATAATTTGGTTCCTGAGAACTATCTGAACCAAATGTTAATGCTGTGGTTTTCTGCTGGGATATAAGATACCGTTTTTTTAATGCTCATCGCAGACATTTTTTTAATTTTCAATAATCAAACATAGTGTATAAAAATACATTTCATTCAATACCCTACTTAACTTATACTTCTACAAAATCAGTCATACATATTATGATTGATTAGTAGACAACTTTGTAGTAATTTTCTTCATTCAACACTTCTGCAAAATCATTAATGATAACCGCACTATTTTACTTAGTAATTTATTTATATTTTATATGACACAAAATTAACGTGTAAGAGTTCTAGTTTTTGAATCCGCATAGCATGTAAAGCGTTTTATAACTATTAATTTGTAATAAATTTTATATAATCAGTTGATCAAATGGTTATTAATCACGGTGCATTAAACAAGTTCTTCACTGGTTACGGCAAACATGAAAGAGCTGATTTCTCCAAGAATTCACCCTGATTATATTTAATATGAGTATAAACAAAGCTGTTAAATGTTGACCTGTGGTAAAACAAATATTTAAAAAAAATAAAATGGAAAATTATTTACTTCCTGAAGAGCAAGTTCATGTTTTGCAGAAAAGTTCGAAACACTAATTGATGAGCCGATTCAGCCTTACAACAGACCAATGTTATAGCAAGGCCATGTTACGCTCCAGCTTCTATACATTATGCTTGCGAATCATACTGAATATTGCCAAAATGTCATGTATTTGCTGTGCATTCAGGCGTTTTAAACATAAACTGCAACGTCACTCGTATGTTATGAAGCTGAGTCAGAAAGACCCTGTTACTTAAGATCGTTCTTTTGACATTTGTGCGGTTTCCAGTTTAGGTTTTTTATCTAACGGTCTGAGAAAAATGCCTGACTGAACAGCAACCACATGCTTTTGTCCATATTTATAACAAATTTTTATGGAAAGTTCTTCATAACATAGTCTTGCCATAACATTTCTCTGTTATGCGGCAGAATCGGTCCATGAACGTATTTCTATGTGTAAGGCCATTAGATTTTGAAAAAAAAAAAATAAAGAAGGTAATCGTACAAATGAACATAAATTTTGCATTCGTCCACGTTTTCTCGAAAACAATTTCTATGATTTAAGAATTTAAAAGCTGTTTTTGATAAAAGTCAATAACAGAAAAAAAAACTAATTCATATCATTAGGTAATTGATTAGATTCATTTTTTATAAAGATAGGAGTGATTTTCACAAATATTTCCTGTGATAATTTATTTTGAAAAAAAAAGTTCTAATTATATTAAGTGTTATTTGGGTCTTATGTAATTATATTATCTACCCTTTTTATATAATCTACAGTTGAAGATATAATTTCATGTCTATGTTTCCTCACAAATAAAAGCCAATCACAAAAAAATCAGAAGCAATTTGAAAAATTCTAAATCACTAAAAAACAGAAGCAATTTGAATGCATATGAACAGGCAATTGATAAGATTTATTTTTTATAAAAATGATATTAGTTTTTATGGAATTCTAAAAAATTATTTCGGAACAAATTGGGTTCTGAATATATTTATCAGTCTTATGTAATTATATTAGCTTCCCTTTTTCATAATCTACAATTAAAGATATGATTTTATAATCTATTAACTCACAAATCATTGAATTTTAAGGTACCAAAATGTATTGAAAAAAATTGCAAATAATAATAGAGTTGACTGGTTTTTGATGCAGATGAATCTTCATTAAAGTTCTTCATACTTTTGATGAATTTTTTGAATAGTATGAAACGAAAATCAAACTAATAATTAGAAAAGAAAAAAAAAATTGTCACCATAAACACTATTTTAATTCTTCTTGAACAATCTAAATAATTTCGATATACCTTGGAATTGATGCAAATTGGTTAAACTCAAAATGCCACTTGTTTAGGCAAGATCTGAATATTAGCCATGGTAATATATTTAATTTGTATCAAAAATTTGTTCAAGTAAAATCTCAATATTAGTCATGATAATATATTTAATTGAGGCTCCTTACTCCAACAACCTAAATTCCGGCTCTTCCATCAAATTTTTACTCTAGGCTTAAATTAAGACCACACCTCGCTAATTCGATTTCATCGATCGTCACAAATTGATCTTGATGATCTCTTATGATCATAAAATCAGTCAACGAATTCGAATCTAGAAATAGATTGATAGTTGAGATATATTACGGTATATTACAACTCAAAATACTCTTTGCCAACAATCATCTGCTAGGTAATTAAATTACTTAATTGGTTAATAACTGCAATTGGCTACGGGTGAAGATGTAACTAACTGTAAATGCGGAGGAACGTTTATGGATAGAAGACAATCGAAGATTATTCGAGCAGATTATTGATGACCTATCAATCATCAATGTGATAATTTGATCGTGGGATGATTAAATTAAGGTTGAAAAATAATAAAATAAGCCGAAATGATGTTTCAATTAGAAGATATGAAGGAAACAACAATATGGGACCAGTTACTGGTGAATCGTGATAGAATGGGTTAGAATGATAGTTTGTTGAAAAAATTAGAGAGTCGGGGAAAAGAAGCTAACATTTACCATCATCTATCATAAAAAATAGTGGGCCAATTTCAATATACACCAAATATTAGCTAAATTATGCAAACTTAATTCAAAGCGATTTTTAGCACAATCTTGAAGATCACTTATAGTCACAATTTCCAATAGTACCAGTAAAGTGTAGACCTTCAATTTAATCAATCAACTTGTTTCAAAATATCAATTACCCAAGAAAGTCTTCTACGTTTAAATTTATTACAACTCATTTTTGGAAATATGATCTAAAATAATGATTTAAACTATTATCCAAATTCTAGATGAATTTTTAGAAACCTCAAGTAGTAATAAAAAAACAATCAAGTCAATGTCAAGACCTAGCAGCCCTACATACTACATTTTATTTTTAATCAAATTCACTGGTATTTTTGACTAATATATTATTTATTTAACGTTTTTAATTATACTTGTTTTGTTTAACAGTATCTCAAACATCACTTTTGCTAAAATGTATGACAACATAGCCCAAACAGATTATTTTCGGTCAGATAGTCTTTGTTAATAGATATCAATCAAGTAATAACTACTATTTATAGTCAATAATTGCTGTAGTCAAATATATACGAAACATATGCATGACATCGTGCCTTAAGACAAATTGCTGGAACTTTCCGCACCAAAATTAAATATTAGAAGAATAAAATTTAGTAAAAAAAAATATTTTTTGGATATAAAAAAAAAAATATTTTCCCAAAAAAAATCGTTTCGTCAACACAAGCAGAAACTTTTTTAAATCATTCAAATCAGATGTTTAGTTCTCTCAAAAATTCTCATTTTTTGCATGTTTAGCTCCGTATCTCCGAAACGGCTAGACCAGCCTTTGCCAAAATCTAATCGCCACTTCTCCCCATCAGTACGAATTGAATATTTATTGGATCCTTCAAATCGGATGCTCCGTCCTCTCAAAAACACGACTCCTATTTTCTACACTCTTTGCTCCGTATCGCCGAAATGGCTGGACATGCCTTTGCCAAAAACTAATCATCATATCTCCCTATCAATAAGAATCGAATAGTTTTTTAACCATTCAAATCGGTTGATCCTTGAGCCCGAAAACCTGGACGAAAAATTGTATCCATAAATATATACACACACATCCATTTTTTGTAAGGTATGCCAAAATGTTCAGAAACCTTCAAAACGTGAAGAAATTCAAAAAATTTCAATTTCGATTTTTGGACGATTACAATAACTTACCCTACAGGCAGTTAATAATAAAAACTGCATATGAAGATGAATAAAATCAAGATGATCCAAATCAAGGAAAAAATTAGCCACCATTTAAAATTAAACAATTAGTGAAGCTTATGAAATAAAGATAAATGCTAAGATAAAATGCTAAAGATAAATAAAAATAAATGCTCCAAAGATAAAACCAAGAAAATATTCATTACACATTATTAATTATAATGACATTCAAGTTATTAAGTTTGATTATACAGTCAACAGTATCTCAATGATTACTTAATTAGAAATACCAAGTAACTTCTAAACATCAATTTATAAAATATGTGAAAATCACGTCAGCATCACGTATGACTACTAAATCTATAAAATAATTCAGTACGACATAATTGCCGACGTTAGGCTTCAGAAAAATATGTTGAGTATGACGCTACATGTTATTTTCACATGAAGTGTACAAATTGAAATTGTCCATATTTACATCGAATGCTATATTTTTCAAAAAAAACATTATTTTGCCATCAGTTAATAAATTGTTTGAATAATATACCCATAAGCTCTTCACTTATCACTCGAACCAGAAGTATCACTCGCATTTATCAACAGCCAATATTGTTAAACACAGAAAAACTCGGAAAATGATTTATTAGTTTCCTGACCTCATCATATCATAAAGAGTCAATACTTAGGAACACTTAGAACCTATGTTATTTGAATAAAACGTCAAGATAAACAGTTAGTTAGACATGAAACAAGAAGAATTAATGCATCAATCCGTCAAGTGTCAGAAAATACACCTCGAGATAACAAGCAGCAGAAAGGCGCAGAAATGCAAATCCAGAAGACTATGATATATGTGTTTAGAGTTTCTTTATCTAGATGAGAGAAACGGTTATTATGATGCACTGCAAAGGTCTTCTGAACACCTGGATGGTTTTCTAAAACACATTCTACTCTATTCTATTCTAATGATGATACCTTGCCCTTTAGGAACTAATTTAGAACAACACTACTGGTGTTAAAATTAAGGGAATCATAATCGAGCAAAATTCTGGACATCAACTACTATATCAGACTATTGAGGGATTGAGACTATCAGTAAAATCTTAACCTATCAATAAAAACTTTGCATCGACCAAAAACAGTTATGGTATCGTACCAACAATTTAATACACAAAAGCACCAAACTGATCATCACGTATAAAAGTTATGTTCAATTAGTGAAAATATAAAGTAATAATTCACTCTATCTAATGTATATTAATCTTGAAACAGATGAGAACTTTTTTAACAAAAATATCTATAATTTGATGCCAACTATCAGAAGACGAGGGTGCTATTTCTTGAAGTAAAAATAAATGGAACTTGTCACTTGATTAGACAAAATGTCAATATTATTTGTTTAGGTTATAATATATTTAATTTGGGCTCTAATCGTAGCACGTGCCACAAAATATGAAATCATAAAATCAGTCAACAAATTCGAATCTAGAAATGGATTGATAGTTGAGATGAACTTGAAGTAAACTGCATCCACAAATATAGAAATAAGAAATGACAAAATTTTACTTTTTAATTGTTACCAATTATTTCTAAGTTTAAAGAACCAACTGACTAAGAATCAAAAAAATCATAACTAGTGGGTGTATGGCATCGTGCCTTATGGCAAATTGCTGGAACTTCCCGTACCGTAATGAAATATTCGAGGAATATTAAATGTTTTCACATAGGTTATTATAAATACTGTAATTTTCATTATTATTATTTTATAGACAAAATATAAAAGTTTACACATTGAACGACGACTTTTATACATTTTTACAAAAAAGAAAATAAATAAAACTTAAATGGTATTTAAAGGTATGTAAAATGAAGGACATTGTCTAATATTTGTAAGTATTATATAAACTGAATGGCAAAGATAAAATTATTTATTTAGAGTTTATAAGTGAGCTTCAGAACTATAGCTAGAATTAAAATTTAAATGCAAAATATTTTTGATATTCAAAAAAAAGTTTTTTTTTGGAAATTTAAAGATTTTTTTTCTTGAACAAGCAGAAAGTTTTTTAAATCATTCAAATCGGATGCTTAGTTCTATGGAAAAATGTCATTTTTACACTTTTAGCTCAGTATCTCCAAAACAACTAGACCTGCCTTTGCCAAAATCTAATCACCACTTCTCCCCATCATTACGAATCGAATGTTTTTTGGGTCATTTAAATCGAATGCTCTGTTCTCTCAATAACTCGATTGCTATTTTGTGCATTCTTTGCTCCGAATCTCCGAAACGCATGGACAGGCCTCTGCAAAAAACTAATCAGCACATCTCCATATCAATAGAAACCAAATTGCTTGATTCGTGCGCCCGAAAACGCGAACGAAGAAATGTATCCATACATCCACACACATCAATTTCTAAGGTATGCTAAAAAAGGCTCAGAAACCTTCAAAACGTGAAGATATGCCAACAAATTTCAATTTCGATTTTTGGACATTACTATAACTCACCCTACGAGAAGTTAATAATTCAACTATTTTTGGCCAAAAATAAGCAATGATTGAAGAAATCTGGCAACAGGGCATAATAGGCTTCAAGGCAAGTGCTTTTGTCAAACTAGTAAATTGATGAGTTGTCGCAAGATTTCCGAAATTTTTGCTTATAGAAGTTGCTTAGACTAAAAAGTAATGGACAATGAGATAATATAAATTTGAGACAAGATAAATTTCATATCGTGGCAAATTAAAATATACCATCAAAACTTGTAATGACAGCTGAATCAACCATGTAAGCTAAAAAGTTTAGAAACCCGGAATGTATAATCCATTATCAGTTTTCTAAGAACACTACCTAAATGTAATAAGTTTTTGTCTTGAAAAAAGGATAAGCGTGTAAATCTAACTTGTTTAGATCAAAATGAAGTATATCAAGACTAGTATCGTAGGCCATAACTATATTGAATAAAATAAGAAATGAATCTTCCAAAGAGAGTGATTCCACAGAATCCACCATAAACTTAAACTTTTATATTTTCACCAATGAAATAGTAAATTTCACGACATAAAATAATATGAGCACACTCCTATAAACTGAGGACTTTATGATATGAAACTACACACGCCGTTCTGTCTGTGGTTCGAGAAACGGAATATTACCTGCTCTAATGTGTATGTTTAAGTATATTTTTGAAAGTGGACGTTGTGGCTGAAACAATCATTCGTGACTGATTTCCTCACAAAACTTAGAGTCGTTATATTTCAGTATTGATAAAAGTGTGCAATATAGCAACTATAACAACAATGTGCAGCGTATTGAAACCGCAATGATAGCGAATATTATGCAGTTAGGAAAAAGCCGAAAGCTCGGTTCACACCAGAGAAATCGTGGAGGAACACTTTCGATTAAATAGTAAAATATATATACTATCGAATCAGGATATGTTGTGCTTTCACTATTTTTTTTTCTCAATTATCGAACGAACATCATTTGAGACTGAAGAATTGAAGAACAGATGAATAAACCGCTCCGGAAAGATCAGAAATTTTTCTACTCGCCATCACCATTTTGTTGATTATATAAATTTTAAGTGTTATTAAGACAAAAATTGTTTATCGATTGTGAAGTATGAGGCTGACTGAACTAAACACATTATTGAAGTAAAACTTCTTTAGGCGCGACTAGGGTGTAAATCCGTACAAATGCAACGGAAGTGCGTTACGGCAAAGTCGAGTGCCATTGATTCGTCATTCACTCTCGATGATATCATTTCTATACGGGTCCATTATGATTAGTCGTCGCGTATGTGAATAGAGATCTGTCGTTGTATGCGTACCGATATCAACAAGGAAATCGACATAGATAAATAAACATTTTAAAGTTACATCGTAGTACAAATCTTGATTTAATGAAAAATGCCTGAATCAGAAAAATATTTTACCCTGTTCTCTGAAAATAATAAAGCAAAATAATAATAAAAAAATATTCAAACAATTAAACGTAAGTTTGTTGATTAGAAATTATTTTTATATTATTCGTAGTTTCTATTAATTTTTGAAGTTATTAAAATGGAAAATATTTTTTAGACAAGACAGGTATTACAGCTGTTCAAAGAATGAGATTATATCGCCAGCGGAAAAGTAAAAAAAAATACAAGCAGTCAATGAATGTATGTTAATTTTAATTATATGAAGTTCTTCAAACACAATTACGTGATGAGTAATGTGAATGTCAATAAAACAATGATTTACCAATAATTACCAATAAATGTTGGAATGTAAAAATATGTATTTTGCAGTGTTGACCAACAATAAAACGGAAAACTTGAGAATTAATCAAATATCAAGTAATTCGATTAGCATACTATTACTTTTACACAATTATAAAATCATAATTTTTGTTTTATTTGATTGAACAGCCATCAGAACTTAAGAGATCTATGAGCTTTTGTGATGAAATATGTAACTTACTATGCCGATTCTTTTTTATAGAGGTCAACCCGAACAGTTGTCCCATCTCCATGTGATGAATTTATATTATTACAATTTCTGTAATAATAATAACTTTTTGGTATTGATGCAGCAATGGCAGGTAAGGTCTATTTTCATTAAGAAATATAATTGCTAACTATATTTCCAAATGAAAACCGATGTCACTACTGCTCGACAACAGGTTGCTCCAAGCGAGTATAGAGTCTTGGATCTATGATCCAAATCCCAATAAAAAATATTTTTTTATTGGTGCAGCAATTCCGGTTAAGGGTTGTTTTCACTTGGCAACTTATTGCTATCTATATTTTCAAATGAAAACCACTACTACTACTACTACTCGACCATAAGCTGCTCGAAGCGACTATCGAATCTAGGGCCTCTGATCTAAATCCCATCGCTCTAACCACTTATCTACAGGCAAGCCGACAACAGAAAAATGTCATTAATTTTTTTTTATATTTCTGCAAAATAAACGTATCAGTGTGAATTAAATTAGAAATGCAACAGATCACTTTTATCGCCGCCAGTGTGCTACTATACTTACGACACCAGAAGAAAACTGAAAATGACAGTTATTTGATATGGCAATACGGTACAATAACGAGGTTACTACGATAAAGTAATTTGTGAGCAGTAAGGCATATCTTCACGTATCGTTTGGAAAAATACTAGATTTGTAAAAATGATCGATATTATAACTAGATCATATTAATTACCAGAAATCAGAAACATACAATGATACAAAGTCTAGCACAACAAATAGAGTTATCCATTAAAATTATATATTATTGATCACAATTTCGATTTACCTAAGTGCTTATTTAGTTCCAATTTTGGAATTGAATACCAAACTAGATTTTCCTTTTAAAATTTTATGTTATTTGTCAAACTAATTACTCAATGTCTTTCTATTTAGTCAGATTGTAATTTATAAGAAAAAAAAAAAAAATTGGAATTTCAAAAATAATCTTCAATCGATTTGTTATATATTATTACTACGAATGAACTTCGTATATATGTTGGCAATAATTTCGGATCATGCTGTCAGAATTATCTTGAATTCTAAGCATTAGAATATCATGGTATCTATTTGTATTTACATCCATAGAGGTAATAAAAGAGCAATAACTCAGAATCACTGTAAGGATAATTCCATTAAAAGCTCATAACATGTTTGTGATCATTCTTAAATCATTCCACCTACTGATTTGAAATTGATTACATATATAAACCAACAAATTATAATATATATTGAATATATATAATAATATGAACCGGAGAGCAGAAAACCTAGCAAATTATGATTCACATCATTTTATATATATAGAGTGTAGTGGTAGTTTTAGACAAAAGCTTTCTGATTTAACAATACAATAATAGTTTTTGGAAAAGGCTTGGGCATATTTTTACTGGGTGAATTATGGTGACAACAACCAGCTAATTTTTTTAAGTAAAACTTCTTTAGGCGCGACTAGGGTGTAAATCCGTACAAATGCAACGGAAGTGCGTTACGGCGTATAAGATAAGATAAGAGTCGAGTGCCAATAATTCGCTCTCAATGGTATCATTTCTATACGGGTCGATTGTGATTAGTCGTCGCGTATGTGAATAGAGATCTGTCGTTGTATGCGTACCGGCGTCAACGTTGTATGCGTACCGATATCAACAAGGAAATCGGCATAGATAAATGAACATTTGAAAGTTACATCGTAATACAAATCTTGATTTAATAAGAAATGCCTAAATCAGAAAAATATTTTCTGTTGTTTTTTATATGTAAAAATAAGTTTTTGTCAACAAAATCCCAAAGATACTCTCGACAGTTAATTCAAGAATCATTTATAAAAAAGCATAGGCAAGCCGTTACTCTATTATTGAAAATAGTGTTAAAAATGTTTGAGAGTAAAAAAATGACTAAATATAATACATAGAAATAATACTAGATGTATGATCATTATTCAACGTAATCAAGTAATTTGAAGAATAAAAATTTTCATTTCTTCTAAAAACGTGCACTTGAAATAAGATTTTATAATGCAATTTATAACTAAGAATAAACCTTAATTTTAGGATAAAATATTATAGTACGTTTAGAACACAGTTATTGAAATTAGAAATAAACAAAATTTTGCCTATATAACATAACATAATGCAATCTTGAAAAAAAATACTATTTTTGAATATTTAATTTTGAAGCTACAACAATTATAAAAGCAGAATAGACGTCCATTCTAACCAATTAGCAAGTCATGTATACCCGGAAGGCCAGCCAACCAGGCCTTAAAGAAAAATACATGGAGACCTAATATAGTATAATTAACTATAATACTTCCAATTTACAATATTATTAATTAAGACTGCATATTTATTGAAATATAAATAGCATTTTTAGTTCACCGTGGAGATAAGGTAGACAAATATTTAATTTTCCGAAGAAGCCTTTCTGCACTGAACGGACACACATCAATACATTTGAAGATTTTTCAATCAATAAAATATTTAAATTTGAAAAACTACACTATTAAAGACATTTACAATAGGTTAACTCGTAGTTGATGAACTCGAAGCGACTGTTGATCCACTGCATGTCGTCTATAGACGACACCTGTATGCACAGGTCGTCATGCAAATGTAGTTCAAAGGCGACAGGGTTAAATGCAGTTTTAAACTTAAAAAAAAAACTTTGACGTGTCACGTTTAAAATGATACAATTTCTATACAATACTCTGTTAAGTTAGGTAAAACCAAAAGCATGAGCATTATATCATGTATGTACTTACAAATCAGTTTATCGCAACTGATCTAATCCAAAATAATTTACACACCAAAGTTTAAAAAAAGATCTAATCCGTTGCAATCAAGCTCTGATGTAACCAAGTAACATATGAAGTGAGGGTCAATATAAAAAAACTTGAGTTCTACAACCATATCACAGATTGTCCTCGGATGTAAGCAAATATATTGTATTAGGACATTTACGAGTCATAAAGACTAATGTACGATCCGGCTAGTGGCTCCGACTATGGCTAGAAGATTGATATTGTTAATAAGAAGAAACGGTAATAAAACGATAATAATACGCCCTCGTGCCAGACTAATCAATATTGTGGGCGAGAGTATAAGCAAGTCGGTAACGACGTGCAAGTGGATTTAAATGTACATAAATTTATAAGAGAGAATGCGAATGGCTTGAAACGTATAAAAATCGTTCGGGTAATGCTGCCTTAATAAAGATTCATCGAGACAGTTTGATCGCACATCGGATCTTCGAAGTACCCATTCGGATTTTCTTAGTGCACATTTAGATAAATTTCTGGTTCATTCAGATATTATCAATTCATATATTTGAATAATTCCCCATCAAAAAATATGTAGGGAAGACTGGGTACACTGTAAAGATAAGGTAGATAAGGTTGTGCCAGAAGGTGACAGTCGTAATAACATCTGAACTTCTAAACTATCCTGATTTTGAGATAGGGTCCACGATGAAGTACGTTCGTTCAAACAAGTTTCCATTATTGCATTGAGCCTGCGCCCATCACTAACATGATCTGCAGATCGTATTGCTTTTAAAGAGTCAAAAGTAAGCTTTTATGCATGATTTCTTCTAATAATAACTGTTACTTGCATACACTTAGATCACTTTGTTTGTTATTTTTATGTAAGTTGAACATAAGTATTTGCAAGCAATTTGTTAGATCAAATTCACACTCGATTCTAAATATTGACAAAAAGCAAGAGATTGGTTGCTGTGCAGTCAGGCGTTTTTCTCAGGTTGTCAGATAGAAAACCTAACTAAAAACCGCACAAATGTCAAAATAACGACCTTAGATAACAAGACCTTTCTGACCCAGCTTCATAACATACGAGTGACGTTGCAGTTTATGTGTAAAACGCCCGAATGCACAGCAAATAATGACATTTTGACAGTAATTAGTATGATTCAGTAGCATTGTACTTTTGTTACGTAGTTATAGAATTTATTAAAGCTCTCCTTCGATAATTCAGGTTGTTGGGTTATAATTTAACCCTTGTAGCTGTGGACTGTATTAAACACTGATTTGTTTGTATATTATGTATTTGTTGCAGTTCTAATTACAATCACTGATTTGTTACTAAGTTATAATGAAAGAAGATTTATTTATTTTTATTTGTTATTTACATGTTGTTAAGCGGATTTTACTTTTAGAAGTGAACAACTAGTTCAATTAATACACTCCGCTACCCCCTCTACCAGGGGTAGCGACCATTCCGTGTAAAGCTTAATGCCCTGAAGTTTGTCACCTTCATGGCCAATATAATAAAACGAAAAGACGTCTGAACAAGCATAATGTATAAAAGTTGGAGGCCTTGCCATAACATTAGTCTGTTGTGCGGCAGAATCGGCCCATAAAACAATTTAAAACAAAATATCCTGATTAACTACTTTATGTAGACTAGAAAGTAAAAACCTATTTTATATATTTCTGTTTCTCCTTTTTGTACTATCTCTTCTTCATGAAAAAAGTTTTAAATACAATATTTTTACTAATTTCGATCTAATTTTATTCATTTTATGATGTACTGAATTTATCGCGCATTATACTATCTTATTCTTATGGAAAATAAATTTTACCTCTGGATACATTCTTTGTTAATATGTTTCGTAAATGAACTGAAAATGCCTACTTTTACATTACAACTGTATCTCATATTTTATTTTTATCTTCTGCCAATTTGAATTATATGGCTTTTCCCTTATAGTTCAAGTTGCCTAATAAAATTTCAAACTGACCTGTATTTTGTTTATTCAAAATACCATGCATTTTAGTAAATGACTGATTGAATACCGCAATTTTTTTTACTATATAATGAAGTTATTGTTATATATTTGTCTATATATTTTTGATTTATATAAGAATAAGCGAATTTGTACTCTTTGCTGTTGGTTCACCTACTTTCGTTCGTTACAAATTCGATATAACAAATTATGGTCATTATTTTACTATCATAGGTTCTGACATTCACTGTTATTTCTGCTTTGTTCTCTCAACCTTTCTTCATTAACCTTTAATTTAGAATTTTGTTGTGAAGCATCATTATGATCTTGATATCATCGCGTATTGAAAACTAATGCGACTTAAGTCCCATGGGACTACAAATCTCACGATATCTATTTTTGTGATTTATCCATTCATACAATGAACTTTAAGACCTGATAATTATTTTATTGATTTGTTCCGATGACTGGGATAAAGTAATATTTTATATTACTTGAGGAATGCTGGATGATGTGTCACTATAAAATTAGCATTGAAATTGGAGTAAATGTATGATATTAAACAGCATCTGTACAGATCGAATAGAAATACTATAGTACATATTTATATTTAGATAATTATAAACGTGAAAATAATGTATTTGTGATTAACAAATAATTAGGTAGATACAAGTTACTAGTCATGACATGTTTACCTTCAACAATCTAGAACATTAATCGACTAAACTAAAAGTAGGGAAAGTTGAATGTACATTTTCTTGAAATTATATTATTATCAGAACTAAATCAGAAGTGTATGCAAATTTAAGATTCATTGAACAGAAGAACTTGAATTAGATAATCTAACATTAAATGCAAAGCACATAAAAAAAATAAACAGGTAATATCTGATTCCCATTCGTTTCGCACTGACGGTAAGATTAAAGAATTGTAAAGTTTCCTTATATAGATAAAATAAATAATTTTAAATTTGCAATTCAGTTGCAAAATGTTTATACAATAAAAAATGGGAAAAAGTCCTCGGAAGCATTTCGAAAAGGTTTCTTTATTGTGTTGCAGTTTATTATAAACATATATACAGGTCGTCGCCAAATATAAGCACTTAGATCTATAAAATACGAATAATTCAATTTAGGGTATTTATAATAATTTATTGATAACATTTAAAACAATTGTGCTTAATTGTTCATTTTTCAATTATTATTGATTATTAATTACAAAAGTCCACAAAATAAAAAAATGTCTGTTTTAGATATGCGGTATATGTTTTCCAATGTAGTTTTTACCGCTGAACACGAATCTTCAAAATTGGAGATCAAATGGCAAATAATTAAAAAAAAATGAAAAAACGACAAAATTCCGATCTAGTAAATCTTTTGCATAATACTAAAAACATTGTAATTTATTTCGTTTCCTTCCCCTTAAATGACTATTGAGTTTCAATTAAATGATTTTTGAGGGATTTTTTGTGTAATTCAGCAGTAATTTGCAAGCATATTTCCTAGCCATTGCCCCTGGGAAATCTGCAACCATGTTTGCAATTTGAATACCTGAAGATGTGTTGGTAAAATATACTGCTGTATTCTACAAAAAAACTTGATAGATCGTTTAAGTAAATACTCAATAGTTATTTAAGGTAGAAAAGGAAAGGAAACGACAAAAATTATAAGATTTTGATTATCATCAGAAAAATTACTAGATCGAAAATTTTGTTTTAATTTTTTGCCATTTGACTCCTAATTTTGACGTTAGATTCAGGTTCAACGGTATAAACTATACTGAAAAACATACCGCACACCCTATTTAGACAACTTTTTTTATTTTGTGGACCTGTGTTATTAATTATCTGTATTTCTTGAACGTTTAAATGCTGTACGGGACGTTCCAGCAATTTTCTCTAAGACAACAATGCCATGCACCGCAATATAAATATCACCATTCAATATTATCAAAATTAGTAACTTGGTTCAGTGAAGCTGCTATGTGTCAATCCAGTTCATTATCTATTCAAAATAAAAAAAATTATAAACCTGTACGTATACAATCGACTAACAAATTGCCGTATCACTTTTTCATTCAATTCAATTCTTCGTTCCTCTATTTGTCGTAGTGTTAAAAATCGAAGCGACATTTCATGTCCAAATCGCAAAAGGAATAAATCAACAACGGATCCAATACAAGGCGAGGTTAATCATACGATGGAAGATGGAAGATGTTATGCGTCTCAACCTCAACCCACACGCACAATGGCCAAGCACACCCACTTATTATTCAACAAGATAACATTTTTAAACATGAGAGCGGCGGAATAATAATAATAATCGGTTTAAAATCGAAAATATCAGGAAGACTTCAATACTGAATGTGAAAGGATCCAACCAATCCTAGGTGACATCACCGCCAAAGTGGCAGAATAGGAAGCATCTGCTCGTACTGAATTTGTATTTGGTGGCTGGTGGTGCCACCAAATCAGTGTCAGATATTTTTTTCTAAATTTCGACTGTTTGTTATCAGAAGATTCGGGAAGGTGCATCCGATCAATCTAATGCAGTAATAAAATGGAAGAATTTGGGGTAATCTCCAGTACCATAACTGGAGTTCTTACAACAATTGCCAGAGCTTGCAGAAGATAATTCTCGGATAAAATAGAAATGTTATGTTACAGCTCTATAATCGTATGAGTTGGTAATAATGGACTGTTAAAAAACTATGACTACTGTGCGATCCAGCCTTTCACACATAAAAGCCTTCAAAAGACCCAAAGAGTGTCCAAAAAGCTAACATCCGATTATTAACTTTAGTTGAACTTCACGTACGTTTTATCAAAGTGACAACAGAAAGTGCCACTTATGATAAAATTGATGTCTGACATTTTTAGCTTTTGGAGGTTAGGTTTTGAAAGTAGATTTAGAAGTAAAGCACTTGATAGCACAGCAGACACATTTAGCTTTTTGGCAGTTTGTGACTGCCTACTCATACGATTATAGACCAGTATTACAGTATTTCTATTTTATCTGAGAATTGGCCCCATTGTGATATGATTGCTATTAGTTACTAAATATTAGTTATTAGTAATAGTTACTCAAAAAAATGCTACGAAAAATAAGGTACCTAGAATTTTTCTTTTAGACATCCTTGCCACTAAAACAAAAATTACACGATATGATTAATTAACTTCTAATATATAATAGTAGATAGTTTGGAGCAATATTCTAGAGCACAAAATGAGCAATTAACGACATTATCCAAAAACATTCACTATAATGATTATTTAATGTAAATATGAGGTGGTTTATTAGGTATAGATAGATTAGTTGCTAGAATGTTGTATTTTTTTCGAACTATTTTTGATCCAGCAACTATACCTACTATGACCAGACCAAACTGCAACAGAATGACTAATTTATTTATTTATTTATTTTATTTTAAGTTATTGAATCTTGCAGTTTATTGATCTTTAACCATTCCCAAATATCAATTTCTCCGCCAATGGATAAAGACGAAAAGGTCCCGTTAGATGACTCCCCACTCATTAGGTTGGGCTGCAGGTTGTCATTTTACGACATTTTCGAAAATAATTTTGCGCAACTTCTTGAAAAGTATCAACACATCATATCGGATTTGTCTTTTACCTCGACCCTAATATTTTTGTAATAAATCAAAGATTTATCGTCGTAGAATATCTTCGGGGATTGAAAGATTCTCATGTAACTAATAACATTTCCAAGAAATTCAAATTGAAATTGATATCATAGAAAGCTTAGAAATATACAATCATCAAAAATGGCAAAACAAAGTAAAAAAAACTTCCCGTACTGCAATAAGGAATAAAATAGATTCAGGAACAAAAATAATCAGTAAAAATAACTAGACCACCAGATTACCTGTCTACCTATCAATATATCTACATATCTCTCTGCCTAATTGTCTACCTGTTCACCTGATAACCTGTCTACACATTTACCTGTTTATCTGCCTGCCTACCTATCTATATATTGATCTATCCTTCCAGTTCACCTTTTTCTATTTAAATTTTCAGCTTTTCATGATTTACAATTGAAACAAATAGACCTAGACATAGACAAAAAATATATTTGTTGAAATTTGGCAACAAAATGGCACAGATAATAACAATAAACAAATACACTTATTCAATTATACGACAAGGAAGCAAAGGTGAAAAAGCTAACGGGTACAAAATAGAAACGCTTCCTCAATTATGCATTAAGGAAACAAAGAAAAAATAAATTTACTTATAGAATATGTACCTTATGACTTCTGCATAAAGTGCATCCTCCGGGCAAAATTTAATATTAATGATTGATGCAATATTAATAATGAAATAATTCGCGTGCATACAACAATATAAAATGAAAAATTGCAAGTCCGTGTCCTATAAAGCTTCTGTATTCATGATTGCTTAAGGCAGACAATTCTTGCAAAATCATCTTTATTAAGTGCTGCAAAGAAGATAATAAGTATCCCTATTACCACTCTCTAAGAAGCGAGAGAGTATTTTTGCATGCTAATAAACGTATTATGCATTTTTAATCAAAAAGAACTGTTACTTCGCAAATTGCAATCAAAACATTACAACGCGAATAACAAGGTGGAAAAACAAGGAAGTGTGCGTTGTTGAGCAAACAGTACGAAGAGGTCAAAATTATTTTAATGTTCAGAAAATACAGAAACTTATTTTATTCATATTATCAAGAGTTTTCAATTTTTTGAAAACCAAAGTGAAAACATAATAGAACCAAGTACAGGCTGCTCTCGTTATCAAAAATATGACAGTCATACTATACTGATTTTAAAATAGGGTCCAACTAGAGAAAGATGAAGTATGTTTGTTCGATTAAGTTTCCATTATTGCATTGAGTCAGCGCCCTACATTAACATGATCTGTAGACCTCATTGCTTTTAAAGACAAAAGTAAGTTATTTTGTTCGAATTTTTCAAATAATAACTGTTACTTGTATACATATAGATCACTTTGATTATTTTACTGTAAGTTGAACACTAGTAGTTAATTACCAGCAATTAGTTTTGTTTTATGTGACATGTATTTCTTGTCCTTTTGGGTGAAATTTAAATAGATGAAAAAAATACCAAAGAGGAAGGGAAAGGTAATTTCAATACCAAAAAACAAAATATGTCGTGTTTAAAATTATGTTCTATAATATATTGTCAATTATATTTAAAAGTTTCTAATAATAAAAGTCGTTATAATCCATTTTGGTGTTTATAGCTATTATTTTTTTTAACTTCCCGTAGGGTACGTTCTTGTAATATCTTCACGTTTTGAAGGTTTTTACAGATTTTAGCATATCTTAAAATAAATTGATGTGCGTGTGTATGTATGTATGGATACAATTTTTCGTTTACGATTTCGGACGCACGGATCAACCGATTTGAATAATTCCAAAAATATTCGTTTTCTATTGATAGGGAGACTGCTGATTTGTTTTTGGCAAATGCAGGTCCTGCCGTTTCAGAGATACAAAGCAAGGAGTGCAGATAATAGAAATCAAGTTTCTCAGAGAACAATGCATCCGATTTGAATGGTCAAAAAAACATTATATTTGGAATGATGGGAAGAAGTGGTGATTAGATTCTGGCAGAGGCAGGTCTAGCCGTTTCGAAGATATGGTACTAAATATGCATAAAATTACAGTTTTTGAGAAAACTAAGCATCCGATTTGAATGATTCAAAAAGCTTTCTGCTTGTGTTGACGAAACGATTGCTTTTGGAATTTTTTTTTTAATTTCTAAAAATGTTTTAACTAACTTTTATTCTTCAAATATTTAATTATGGTACGGGAAGTTCCAGCAATTTTCGTTAAGTTTCGGTTGTTGCAGTTTTAGAATTGTAAATATTTGGGCGAATAAAAAAAATATAGTGGCATATAGAATAGTATATCGTTTTACTTTAAACAGCCTTTTGGAAGGCGTCAATTATCATTTTTATAAATTTAAAATTATGGAAACTACTCGTAAGTTCGCAGTATTCAAA
This sequence comes from Ctenocephalides felis, assembly GCF_003426905.1. NCBI lineage: Eukaryota > Metazoa > Arthropoda > Insecta > Siphonaptera > Pulicidae > Ctenocephalides > Ctenocephalides felis. The sequence goes on along the minus strand of NW_020538040.1, from coordinate 21,684,088 downwards.
TTGATGTAAATTCTCATTTTTTTTCTAAATCAGGTCAAAAATAATTTATAGTAATTTTTTACTTATCCACATCATTTTAACGATTTTTCTAGTAACTTTAAATAAAATTCATGTGATTGAATATATTAATTCTGAATGTGTCTCAGATTGCAAAAGTTTCCATTCTTCTTATAAACGGCGATGTGAAAAGCAGCGAATTTCCATTGGGACAATGTTAGATGATCCGTTAAAGAAACGGTACTATGCACGACTATTATAAACAGATTAAATCGATGTATATGCATAATAACTATCTAATAAAATGGACATCATAATGGAAAACAGTTATCCTAGCAAAATCTTAATCCACCGACCAACTGAGTAACTTTTTGCAGTAGGTAATGATGCATTAAAGAGTGAAAATTTATTTGCAAGAAATTTATTGGCGATAGAAAATTTTATGAGATACTAAATGATTGAAAATAATCTATCTATTTAGTTCAGATGGATATAAAAAGTATAGTGCAGTAATAAATGGTGTTAGAATGTTCCAAGAATTTCTGTGAGATATTGGAAAATATTAAATATGGTTCGCGTAGAATTCGTTACTAGATGTTAAAAAAATAGTAAAAACTAAGAAGGCGTCCATTAATCACGTGAGCGAGTTTTTAAGGATTTTTGGGACTCCCCTCCCCCATCAAACATCACGTGTATTTTTAGTAACATGATAAAACTGTAAAATTTTTGAATTTTTCTTAAAAATGTTTGAATTTTTTAAAAAAAAACAGTTAAAACTCAAAATGATCAAAATTAAATTTCAAAGAGTTTCTATAACTTTGACTAGAAAAAAATATTATGAATTATGATTACTAATTAATTGAGGTCTTAAAACTATAAGGAATATTTATGTATGTATTATAAAATATTACAGCTTATTCGTATCCTCTAAAAATTTCGCAAGATAAAATCGCAATATAGTGCTAATTGTAAAGTTATGCATTTGCAAAACTACCGGTTGCAATTAACTCGAGCTTTTATTTGCCTGCTAGACATTTCATCTTATATTACACAAATAAGATAAAGATAAATTCATTATAATTTTCATAAATTATTAATGATTTTAATAATAACTATTACAGAATGATGTACAAAATGGTACTAAAAACTTTCAAAATAATTCAGAATTCTAGATGGTGCAGTTATCATAAGATTATTTCTTGCTTTGTTTATATGCAAAATACGCCTGATCGCACGGCAAATTGGCACATAAATTTAACCCAAAAAATTGATTTATTGACTCTATTTACTCTTCTTCCAACTAAACCAGAAATAATTTGCCATTCTCTATAAATATTATAATTACCAATATTGATAGAAACTCAAGAAAGATGATTTATTTATTGCTGCTGAATAGGAAACTATAAAAATAAATGAGCATTATGATTTGCAAATCGAATCGAACAGTAGATCGTAATCGATAATTGATTGGAGCCGACGAAAGGCAACTGTCGCTTCTAAAAAAAAGTCATTTGTATTAATTAAAAATTGTTTATGACTCCGGATAATGGTCTATCAATACAATAATTGAGATAAGATCTCTCGAAGTGTAAATCATTTCGACTTTCACTGATCTCGCCGGTTTCATTTATTTTTATTGTTGGGGTATTATGATCCTTATAAAGACGTTTTAACGACTTGATTTGAAGCATTATTCAAGAATTTAACAATTGGTAACGTTAAGAAGTTGATTATATCTGGTTCAGCACTGATTGCCAATTATTCGATTGGTTGCGCTTTTACTGAAATAATAAAAGAACTCATTTTGATATACTAATTCGTGAAATTCGTTTGGAACATTTGAATCAAAAGCATAATTAACCGTAAACGAAGATGAATTTTAATTGCACCATATCAAATAAAAGATACAGTGTCAATAATCTCAAAAAATGGCATGCTCATCTGTTCATAAGTTGGTATAAATTAAAAAATAGTTTTTCTATTATGTTCCAATTATAAATTATGTGACTTCTTGAATCTATTTTATCTATTGACTAAAAATGAAGCGGAGTATTTTCTGAAAGCAAAAATCAATAAGTGTTTCTAATTGAACCAGTTTCCGTAGGACTTTAATGGTTTAGTACACTCATTAAGACCAAGTACTCTATCGTTATACCAAGCAAATTGTCTAATTTTAATTTTAAAAAATGTAAAAAAACTACTCATTTTCTCAAGCTATGATGAATTTTTAAAATTAAACTACTTGTCGTATGGCCGCAATATTTCAGTAAGTTCTATAAGACCATGATATATATCGCCAAAAGCAGTTCCATATAAATCGGCTTAATTTTTTTTTCAACAGATAATTACAAGAAAACGGCTCGGTAGATTTTCACCTAAAACTAATCAGTATCATTCCCAACAAATATCTTTCGAACGTTTCTAATTTTTTAAGACTTTGAAAACTTTTTACGCACAAGAAAGATAATATAGCAAAATTGGTGATCAATTGGTTAATCAATTTGCATCCATCTTAAAAATGTGCTAAGTAATAAAAAAATTGAAAGTTATATTTCCTGTAATCAATCTTCTAAATTATTTATTTAGATAAAAACAAATAGCATCCGCATATTCTATTCAAGCCAGTATCAAAATAAAATGTCAATCCAATACTTTTTTCAACTAGATAACAAAAAAAAAGATAATTAATTCTTAAGCAATCAGAAAGTATTTAAATGGCTATTAATTGCAAACCACTACTGAGAACAAATATAAAGAAAATGATCATAGCTTTTTTATCATGTTGATAAAATTCTTTATTATTTAGTAGTACAATGAACAATGATTGCATGTAGATAAATTGATTGATAATTAATAATAGTTGATAGTGAACGAAGATTATATTTTTTGTTAGTATTATTTATTAAAAGAAGTAGCAAAATGCGCTGCATCACTGAAACTTTCGCTTATATTTTTTTAAATATAAATATTGGTAATGGAATAATTATTGGTAAAAAACTAAATGAATAAATAATTATTTAATGTTTTATTAGAAATTTCTAATATGATTGAATAGAGTACAAAACTATCGATTTTTTTTTCAATAACAACCCAGATACAGTGAAAATTTTACGTTAATAGAGAAATATAATATTTAATTCTATTTCAAATTCACCAAATTGATAACTATTAGCCGTGTAAATTGTTAAACTGGAGTAATTATTGGAGATTTTGAAAAATTGTTTGCAACGAAAATCAATACAGAATATTGAAATGTGCCTAAATGAATTGAAAGTTGTTTTTCTATTTTTATTATGTAAATTCATATGCTTCTAAAAAAGATAATTATCTCGTAAAATACTTTAAATTACATTACATTATGAATACTATTAACACTCTAAAACAGTGATTGTCACATTGATATTTTTGCAGAAAAAATTTTCAAAGTTTTCTAATGAAACTTATGATTCAAATGCCACATTTTTTCCTAAACTAATAATAAAAACAGTATTCAGAAACTTATATAAAAGTAGACTTAAAGATCTGAATTCAAAAATTAATATAGAAAATTTGTCAGGAACATTAGTAAGGTAATAATTTTAAGAATAGTTTAAAAGAATTATTAAAATGTAGATATAAATGAATGTTGTTTAAAACGTCTGATGAGCTCTAATTACTGAATAAATTGTGTCAAAAACGTTTTTCATCAAAAAATTGATCAGATTTCTTATGACACCTTTTCTATTGTAATTTAATTAGATTATTTTATAGTATGTCTATTACATTTATAAATAATGAATCAAATATTAAATTATATTCGACTTTATGAATAAAATATTTCTAATGTGCTTTATATGAAATTCACAAAATTTTAATATGTTCTTCATATTTCCAGATAACTATTATAATAATATCAAGAGAACATAATAACCAATTTTACAAAAAATTGTACTATATAAATAAATGCAAACCATTTTTAGAGGACTTTGAAATCTACTACTAATTAATACTATTTATAAGATATCATATAAATGAACTGTAAAGTGTATGTAATAATAAATGAATTGTGTTTCAATTCAAATCAATTAATAATTATCCTATCTTAAATTAAATGCGTTATCCTATCCTATGTTAAATTCAATTTCTACTGTGTTGAAAAAATCTAATTTTGCATTAAGAAAAATAATGGACCAATTCTATCATAAAATAGACCAATGTTATCGCAAGGCATATGATACAATGCGTTTTTTTATATAAAATAATACTAAAAAACTGTCAAAATGCTATGCTGTGCAGTTAGGCGTATTAGATATTGAACCTAACCTGAAAAACTCTCAAACACCAAAAAAAAATTGTCACAAGTGCATCTTTCTGATAACATATCTGATAATAACATATGAGTAGCACAGCAAATGAAGAGCAATTTGGCAGTTTTTAGTACCACTTTAGATGAGAAGCGCAGCGTAACGTAACCTTGCCATAACATTGGTCTATTTTTGAATTGGCCCGTAAGAATTTAAAATTTTAAATTCATTTTCAACAATGTCGATCCGCAGACGGTTCACGGTAAAATTCCTCTTTAGAATGTTAGAGGTAAATCGCACATAATGCCTACTGCCACAAAACGAATAATTTCTAATTCTCGAACATTACTCATAGCATCTTTGAGAAAACTGTTATTATTCGATATTTATCGTGAGTTGAAATGCACACGTATTCCACACATAATAGAGCTAGGCCCATTAATCTGAGCTAAAAGCGATTGCGTATTAAAAATCGCTTTCACGCCGAGCTTTAACGTCCATTTAGTGGAATAGCCGGTGGAAAATAGATGACAATGATAATAAACAAATCTTATACCTTAACATCCCTTCCGTAGTGGGTGTTTATCAAGAATAGCATTAGAAAAAACAGGGTACGGTAGTGACAGTGGTAATAATAGCTGAACTATACTGATTTTGAAATAGGGTCCAAAGGAGAGATATGAAGTATGTTTGTTCGAACAAGTTTCCATTATTGCATCAGGGCTCTACATTAACATGATCTGTAAGTCGAATTGCTTCTAATGAGCCAAAAGTAAGTTTTTGTTGTATACAGATAGATCACTTTGTTTGTTATTTTGCTGTAAGTTGAATATTAGTAGTTAATTACCAGCAATTAGTTTCATGTTCCATTAGTGACATGTATTTCTTAGAATTTTTAGATGAAATTTAAACAGATAAAAAAATCTAACTTAACTAAGACAAAATACGAAAGAGAAAGGGAAAGAAAAGATTTCACAAAAAAAATCTTGTTTAAAAAATTATGTTTTGTTATATATTGCTATATTATATTCTTAAACTTTGTAATGATTATATTATGTTGTGTTTCATATTTCTGACAACGAAAGTCGTTATTATCCAATTTGTTGGTATCTATTACCTATACCCAATTTGTTAATACCTATTGCCATTTAACCTATGTCTGTCACAACCGTCCTGAGAGCAAAGACTAATGTTATGATAACAGAACTCTAGATGATGCAGTTATCATAACATTCATCCTAGCTTGTTTATATGCAAAATACGCCTGATCGCACAAATAGATGAACATTTTCATAATTTTCAATACCAAGAACAAGTATAAGAGAGCGTTGAGTTAGAATTGCCCCATAAATTTATTTTTTTCCAGCAAACTGGTAAATAAACAAAATTATTAATGATTCTCTGTTCTCTGAAAACCTGCATTACTATTTTTAGCTCTTTTTGCCCCGTATCTTCGAAACGACTAGACCCGCATTTGCCAAAAACTAATCAGCACGTCTCCGTATCAATACAAATCAAATATTTTTTGAATTATTCTAATCGGTTGATCTGCGCGCCCGAAAACGTGAACGAAAAAATGTGGACACACAAAACACACACACATCAATTTCTGATTGTGAGGTATGCCAAAATGTTCAGAAACCTATAAAACTATGCTAAATTTTTCATTTTCTTACCCTACGGCAAGTTAAAAAATATATTAGTATAGTTTATTTGTGCCCAGTATTGTAAAATCTTCCAACTCTTTGACTAGACTTAGATTCTAATAAACGTGATAAATGAGTAACTTATTAAAAGATATTAATATCTTCACCGTTGATAAGCAACGCGTTCTTGGAGAAAGTGCGAGTATTCTTATAAAAAAGGTTTAAGTTAAAATTGATGTGTTTTTAAAGTATTGCAGATATAGGAAGCAAATCAGGTGCGAACCCCGCGGCCAACGCAATTTACCAGATCATTCGAATTAATTTGTCGATTGCATTTAATTTATTAAGAGATACTTGTAAAAGTCGCTCAATGGCTGCAGGAATTGATGCTGTAAATGATATTAATCATTGCGAAAATTATTAACACACGCCTTTGATATTACTCATTGACGGACGGACATATATGAGTTTGATTAATATGAAGAATTGCATAAGTAACAGGAAAAGTATTCATATAAAATCTTAGTAAAGATAATTAACTGTTTTGCAAGCTCATGAATGAGATCACTCATTGTAATTAAAATAAATATTTCTAATAAGTTATAGTAATCGCAAAAGAATTGAAAATAATTTTTTTATATATCTTTACGTTTCAGTGGTTTCTAAACATTTCGATATGCCTTAGAAAAAATGGATGTATGTGTGTGTGCTGTGGATACAAATTTTCGTCGACAATTTCGAGAGCACGAATCAACCGGTTTGAAAGCATTCAAAAAACATTCGATTCGTATTAGTGGGGAAAAATGTTGATTAGATTTTGGCAGAGGCAGGTCCAGTCGTTTCGAAGATACTGGACAAAAAGTGCCAAAAATCAGTTGAAAGAACCGAGCGTCCGATTTGAATAATTTTTGTCAAAAAAAAACATTTTACTTGTCTTGGCAGAATGTAGAATTGACAAAATTTGGGAAGGCAGGTTCAGTAGTTTCGGAGATCCATAAAAAAAATTAAAAAAAAAAATGTCATTTGGCGGTCAAAAATGATCTTTAGACATATGCACAATGAACAATCAAATATTTTATAGCGATTTTATGAAAGTACAAATTTTGTTTTCATTTCTTTGGGTTCCGTACCAAGATTTATAATATTCAAAGTTTACTAAATTATATAATCAAACAAATGACATTATCAACAGTATGGAGCACCTGACTTGAACAGGTTTCAAGTCAAAAAAATCAAGATTTTCCGAAAAAAATCAAGAATTTTTAAAAAAAACAAGATTTTCAAAAAAATTAAACCCTTTAAAAATTTACCCTTTAACTTACGATAAGAAAAGTTCCAGCAATTTATTTCAAAGCACGATACCATGCATTACTAAGTATAATAAACATGTAATAAACGTAGGTAAAATTAACAGTCATATTATAGTATAAGATTGTAAAAATATTTTTTTTGTGTACATAATCAGTACGTAAAAACTGAACTGAAAAAAAATCTAATAATTATTATAACTAACAATCATATTATAACATTGTGACATAAATACTTCTAAAAATGTATTTTATTCGAGTGTTTAAGTAATCCATAATCAGTACGTAAAAACCAAATCGAATGTACTCCGCCTTAACGAAAGGCGTATTCCAAAATTTGATCAATTTTTATAATTAAACCACAGATCGTAAGCTTATAATTTCAGACTATAAAATATCAAAGTTTTATTAAAATATCAAATTTCAAATCAGTGTTAGTTTATTACATTATTCAGTGTGATTCTTATCTCTTACCAACAATGATCCCAGTTGTACTATTTAACAGGTCCTAAAAAAAATTCTTCAAAATAATTTTTCCGATTGCTGATACTATTGATTTTAATAGTTGAAAGAGTTGTATCTCTTGTTATCCTTATATAAGCTTTTGTATTACTTTTTTTATAGAACTTTATAAGTTTTTTTCCTAAAGTGTAATATGACTAATCACCATCAACAAATCTATTCGACATAGAAATTTATAACATAGAGCTAAAGTTGACAAGCAAGCAACCACAAAATTAACGCCATAGATAAAAGAAGAGTATTAACACTGACGGTCCAAAGTAAATAAAATCAAAGATTGGATTTTTCCCAATTATATTGGCCACTAGCGCCAAACGGATGCCTACAGCCGAAAATCCAAACTATATTTAGTAAAAGCGAACTTCTCATATTAAGTAATCTAATAATTTATAAGTAAGCTTATAATTTCAGATCATAAAATTTCAAAGTTTTATCAAAATATCAAAAGTCAAATCAGGGCTAGTTCATTACATTAGTGTGATTCTTATCTCTTACCAATAATGATCCAGATTTGACAGTTCTTAAAAAAATTCCTTCAAAATAATTTCTCCAAGTAATGAACCTGTTGATTTTAATAGCTGACAGAGCTATTGTACCTCTTATGTTGTCCTTGTAAGTTTTTATAGAAATTTATAAGTTTTTTTCTGAAGTGCAGTACGACTAATCACTAGGCTAATCACCATCAACAAATCTATTCGGCATAGACATTTATAACATAGAGCTAAAGTTGACAAACACACAAACACAAAATTAACACCATAGATAAAAGAAGAGTATTAACACTGACGCATCATAATAAATAATATCAAAGATTGGATTTTACCTAATTATCAACTTGCCACTAGCGCCAAACGAGCGCCTACAGCCGAAAATCCAAACTATATTTAGTAGAAGCAAACTTCTTATTTAAGTTATCTATGTGCTCGCTAATTGGCAATCGAACAGGTGATTGCCAATTGCATTGAAAGTAATTCACAAAATAAATAGAAAAGAAAAAAGGTTGAGTTATTGTTCGTGAAGCTACTTAAAGTGCAATAAAATGGCAACAACCTGCAAACTAACCGATAAGAGTTTCAGAGAAACAATTAATAGAATAATTATAGAGTTTTGGATAACTACTTCTTCTCCGCGAAAAGTGATAACCATTCCTGAATGTGAAGGCAACCGTTTGACAATTAACATATACGAAATAAATAGTTTAAGAAAGAAAGAATTCAAAAAGAAAGTGACCTTTATGTTATTAAAGCCTGTTAAAAAGAACTCAGCTTCCATTGAACGCAATGGAAGGATCTTGAGAATAAAGGCTACTAAGTTGGTGCCAGAACTGTGGAAAGAGCTGGATGAGAGGTTGCAAAGGAGAACGCCATTTTCTGGAGAACGCAGAATAATGTGATTAATAGTAGTATTTTTCTTTTTGTTAAAACTTAATGCATTTTTTTTTAAATGTAAAAATATATTACTAATATAGTAAAAAAATAAGCATAAAATATATTTGTTTGAATTTTAGAAATAAGTTGAAACAGTGTCATTCATAATTTATAACTACTTCTAAGGGGGCGTCCATTAATCATGCGAGGTTTTTAAGGGGAGGAGGGATGTGTGTTTGACAAAAAAATTACAAAATTTCACGTGGAAGGGGAAGAGGTATAGTAAGATATCACGTAAATTTATTCTTTACCTGATTTTTTTTTCAAAAATCAAAATATATTGAAAATTTATCATATTTTCTCGTAACCAGAAATACACGTGATGCTTGCTGGGGAAGGGGGGAAGTGATTCTTAAAAAATCGATCACGTGGTTAATAGACGTCCCCTAAGTAGCATTTTGCATTAAGGCTTATTGCATAAATAATCAACTTAATCAATAAGAATAGAGATTCAGCTATTTAGATAAAACATTCAACTATTTATTTTAAGCATAACATAACATTCAACTATTTATTTTAAGCATAACATTTTCACTAAAAAATAATCAATACAATTTCCAAAACATACTTACAATATATGTAATTATATAAATTTTATAACTTTATTTGAAATATTTTATTTTAACTATTTTGTGTTATAAAAATGTATTATATTTAAGTGTGGACGTCAACTGTAATCATTAGCTATATTTACGAGGGAGGGGGGTTTGACAATAAAAACACGAGATATCACGTGAGGGAGAGAGGGGGATAGTAAGATATCACGTGTATTTATTTTTTACCTAAAATAAAAACCCAAACTTTTTAAAAAAACAAAATCTAAAATTTTACAATTTTATTTAAACTTATAATTAGAACAAATGCGCTTTACTCTGTATTAGTTTTTTCAGCATATCATAGATGGCCATATTGTGCTTCGAATTCAGCGTTTGTTTTTAGTTTCTCTAATTATTATACACGTGCTTCAAACGTTTAATTTTTTACAATATTATATACTCTTTTAAAAACTATCTGATTTTGTTGAAAATATATTTTATAATTTTTTTCTCATTTCATTCATTAAATTCAGGTTCACAAATTAAATCAGGTTTATCTTTTCCATTTTATATATTCATATAAATATTATCTGGAACTAAACCTAAGGGTAATTTTTTTAGCTACAATTGGTGGCAACCTCTATGATATGCTTAATCAATTATAATTGATGTAATATCAAAACGGCCATGTTTGCAATCTACTTATACTTATCTATTATCAAGCCATATTTCAATTTGGTTTTTTGCTTTTTGACGTTACTGCGTTTTCTATCTAAAACGCCTGACTGTACAGCAATCATATAGGATTTCAGAATAGGTATGTAGACTATCAGTCCAGTAGTCTAGTAAACTGGCAGATAAGCAAAGAGGTAAACAGATAAATAGTTGAACTAGGTAGATAGACAAATACGTAGACGTATAAACAGGTAGACAAGTAAATTGGTGGACGGGTAAACTGGTAGACTGGTGAACTGGTAGACAGGTAAACTGGAAGACAGGTGAACTGGTAGGCAGGTGATCTGGTAGGCAAGTAAACTGGTTGACAGGTGAACTTGTAGACAGGTGAACTGATAGACAGATGAACTAGTAGATATATGAACCAGTAGATAGATGAATATGTAGATATGTGTGCTGATGTGTGATATATGACTTGTAAACAGGTAATCTGGTAAAGATGTAGATAGTCAGCAGTTAGTCAGACAGATATATATTTTTTTATTTGCCGATCAAGAAAATATACATTTATTAAGACAATATGCTGGGTGTAAATGCATTTAAAAGATTATCTCCTATGAGATATCTCTTTTTTATTTTTCGACATTTTATTTAAGATAGTATGGCCATTTTAGATATATCTTGACAGGTAAACAGGTGGGCAGGTAGACAGGTAAACTAGTAGACTAGTTTATTTTGTATTATATATACCTAATATGCACAATTCCCCATATGTGTATGTGAATGTATTCATTTGCTGTTATTAGCAATGTTTATATATATCTTTTTTTTATTTTTAGGTTATTTTTAGGTTATATGTAAAGAAACACACATTCCTTTGACAAAAAAAATTCTTATTCAAGAATTAAAATTAATTTTGCAAAGTAATTTAGAACGTAAATAATTTGTGATAGTTTACTGATTCTATCAATAATTTTAAATCATTGATCAATTTTTATTGATTATTTTCATTCCTCAAATGTTTAATTACGGAAAGTTCAAGCAACTTGCATTAGGGCCTGATGCCATGCACCACTAGTTTTATATCAATATAATGTATTATATTTTATAATAACAAAAAAACATAAATCGAGATCTTTTTAATTAGAAGAAAACTAAAAATTTCACTTTGTTCAGAAAGACTGCGCTGTTACCTGTGGTACAACGAGCGCAACATTCAAGAAATCTACCAGGTACAATATTTAGCAAATAAACACACCGCAAGAGCCAGACAATATTCGAATCAAGGTTACATGGATCACATCGCTATAGATGCCGATAGTAATTTGAAAGTTATCAAAACAAAAACCATCAGCTGGCTTTTGCAAGAAGAAGGGGAGTTCACTTTAGTAGTTTTTTTAATTACCAGCAACCATATAGCATTTTCACAGTTTTTAGTACTATTATATATGAAAAAAAACGTAGCGTGACATAGCTTTGCCATAACATTGATCAAATTTATGGTCATACATGTTGTCGACCCTTTTCCAAGATCCTAACGGCTTCTTGCCACTCTTTGTTTTATAAAAAAAATGATGCCAATCAATAATATAATAATGTAATAAAAATCGATATCGTATACAAATAGGGGGTCCATATCAAAGACCAAGGGGTCCACGACACCAAAAAATTTTGAACCTATTATCTAAATGGCTGTAGTTGCGCTTTCAAAGAATGCAACAACTTTTATACATATTATAATTTATAAATTTAAAAAAAAGGCTTCTTGTTTCAAAATAAATGGAGGGTCCATGCCAAAGTCCAAGGAATCCACGACACTAAAAATTATAGGAAACTATGATCTGAATGATTGTAGTTGCTTTCAAAAAACGTAACAATTTTTATTCATAATATAAATTGTAAACTTAAAAAACACGTCTTGATTGAAAATGAGTATGGGGTCCAAGGCAAAGCACAAAGAATCCACCACACAAAAAAGTTTGGTAAAATATGATCTAAATGATTGTAGATGGTCTTTCTAAGAATAAAAGCAATCTTGTACATAATATAATTTGTTATTTTTAAAGAAACAACCTCTTGTTTCAAAATCAATAGAGGTCCATGGCAAAGCCCAAGGGGTCCACGACAAAAAAATGTTTGGGAACCTATGATCTAAATGATTGTAAATGGTCTTTTCAAGAATATAACCATTTTTATGCAAAATATAGATTGTAAATTAAAATAAAACGACTTCTTGTTTCAAATTCAATAGGGGTCCATGCCAAAGCGCAAGGGGTCGACCACGACACAAAAATGTTTGGAAACATATGATCTAAATGATTGTAGATGGTCTTTTCAAGAATAAAAGCATTCTTATACATAATATAATTTGTTCATTTTAAAGAAACAACCTCTTGTTTCAAAATCAATAGAGGTCCATGGCAAAGCCCAAGGATTCCACGACAAAAAAAAATGTGTGGGAACCTATTATTGTAGTTGCCTTTATAATAAATGTAACAAATTTATAGTTTGTCAATTTAATAAAAACGACTTCTTGTTACATATGATTATAAATTAAAAATAAAGCAATTTTCACTTCATTTTGGAAAAAATTCTACAACCGAAAATCAGTCGGAAGAAAAGAAATCAATTAACATAGAAAGTTTCTACAAAATCATTTCCTCGCACCAAACACAGATGACGTTAGTATATTCTGATGACAAGGACGATTGTAGAATTTTCCGTGCGTCATGAACTTGTGACTAAAACGGTTAAATATTACGATGAGACAATCGATGTATGAATGAATAGTGTTATTTCTGTACAGGGCACCACACCTACTCCGAGCTACGCATCGCGCTAAAAAGTTATTGTAGAAATTTACACTTTTTTTTTACATGGATAATAAAAAATATTTAAATTTACGAAGGCAATGTAAATTGATAAGCATATATTTTTATTGTTGATATTCAAATACTTGTTGCTAAATATTTATTAACGACAAGACTATGTACTGACTGTTGCTGAGGTACCCCCGAGACTTTTTTTGCCAAAATAATAAATTTTTAAAAAAAGTCTCGAAGATATTTTTGATACAATTTTCAGAGATACAACAACAATAACAAATGTATATTAAATATATATTTAAATAAATATATTTATAGTAAATATATATTTGTGAATTTAATTATTAATAAAATGCTAGACTTGAAACAGTAAATATTCACGCGTTTCAGGGTACGGATTTTGAACATATTAATAATGCAAGTAATCTTTTATACTCATTAGATTTTTTTTATCTTAGCTTCCTTCTCGTATAATTAAATAAAAGTATTTAATTGTTATTATAACTAGTGGTGGATGGCATCGTGCCTTAGGGCTAATTGCTGGAACTTCCCGTACAAAAAATTAATTTTTTTAAAAAGCTTTAAATTTTTCCAAAAACTGAAAAAAATGATTTTTTCGAATTTTTGAAATTGATCCATAAAAATGTAAACAAAATTTGTACTTATTATTAAAATATCTTATAATTTAATGTGCATATGTGTAATGAGCATTTTTGACCGAAAAAAGGCTTTTTTTTTACTTTTTTTATTGGATTTTTAGAATAGCTGGACCTGCTTTTCCAAAAATTTAATTATTTCTTCATTTTGTCAATACGAATAAAACGATATTGAATCATTCCATTTTTGGCACTTTTTGCCTCGTATTTTCGAAACGGCTAGACTTGCCTTTGCCAAAAATCAATCAACACTACTCCCAAGCAATATGAATCGAATGTTTTTTGAATCACTCAAATCGGTTGATCTGTGCTCTCGAAATCGTCGACGATTAGATTATTTGTATCCACACAAATATACATATACTACATACTACACACACATACACATCCATTTTTTTCTAAGGTATTTCAAAATGTTTAGAAACCTTTGGATAATCAAGATAAAAAAAATTCATTTTCGATTTTTTGCAATACTAACTTCCCCTAGGTGAAGTTAAATATCATTATCTATGCCTAGTTCTCACTTTTTTGCCTATCTAATAATAATATTTGGTGATCTATCCCATTTTTTTGCAGTCAATCTATTCAAACAAATCACCAGCCTTAAAACATTTTTAAGAATAAAATTTCATCTAATAGAGATAGGCCAAATGTTGAGTTATCTTATAAAAAATCAACGTTATTAAAAACTCATCAAAACAAGCCTATATGACTATCAATATCTGATTGTTGTTCATAATAATGAAAAATATCTATTCGTACAGTCAATCAATGGTAAATGTACAAAAAAATGTTATTGTATTAAAGTATTTCGTCATTATTGCTCCTACAATTTAAAATAATTTAACACTTTTCTCAATCTAACCAAACAATTTACACACTAATTATTCAGACAAATAAAACGACTAACTCAAATTAAAAATGCACAACATTAATTTATGTACCTCGACCTTCCAAGGACGCGGAATAAAATCCTTCACAATCCACAAGAAAACGATATTCAGTTACTCTACAATGTAGAGTCTACATTATCAATGTAATATGAATACAATGAACAATTTTATTAATGAAATCTTCATCAACAAAAAAAGATAACGAATCATAAACAATAATAATATATAGTAAATCCACATCAAACATATTGTAAATAAAACTCGAGTGTAAATAAACAAGGAATGATATATGAATAAAGGGATATCATATAAAACGCTTAAAAAAACAAACTTACTCAATGATGCAATAACTAAAAATATTCACCCAAAACGATAACGATAATATAATCTTTGATTGTAAAGGTATATAAAGCAATATAACATTTAGTTACTGCGTATATTAATATATAGATACATACACATATGATATGTATATTGTATATATCATCAAGAACAAGATAATTTATTATGATTCTTAATTGCTAGTGGGAAGTTAATAGTAAAATTCAATTTACTCTCGATGACAATACGAACACTTATACACGATACTTGATCTGGTAATTTCTAGATTGCTCATATAATACTCATTGATAAGATAAATATTTGCTTTCTGAAAAATTCTAAAGTTTTGACCTACATTATTCTATTGCACTTCATCAGCAAATTATAATTTTAGCCACTCTAATTGGCCCAATTACTTTTAATAATAATAATAACGCGAACCAAAATTTTATCATAGATCAATTTTATATTGTTGTGTGTCTGACAAAAAATGACGCACCTGCACACTTCTGTTTACTGCGTCAACCTGTTGTAGCTAATTCTAAGACAATATTATGCAGGACGTTTTATACACACCCAATCCAGATAAAAACTAGTGGTGTATGGCATCATGCCTTAAGAAAATTGCTGGAACTTCCCATATCAAAAATTGATTTAAAACAAAAGATTATTTTTTGAGATTTTTGAAATTTGTAAAAAAATTTGAAAAGACAAAAAACTGAATTGCCAATTTTGGCTCTTTTTGTTCCGTATTTCCAAAACGGCCGGACCTGCCTTCGTAAAAAACTTATCAATGAGAATAAAATTTTTTTAATCATTCAAATCGGTTAATCGGTGTTATCGAAATCGTCGACAAAATTTGTATCCGCACACAAACACACACGCACACACACATACATCATTTTTTTATAAGGTATGCCAAATGTTCAGAAACCTTTGAAACGTAAAGATATATAAAAAATTTCATTTTCGTTCAAGATCCTATTAAAAAACGCCTGTTACAATAAACCCCTAGCTTCCCTATACAGAATTAAATTCCGTATGTATGAAATGATTTAAAAATTGTTGACATAACTAGTGGTGCATGGCATTGTGCCATAAGAAAAATAGCTAAAACTTCCCGTACCGTAATTAATTTTTTTTAACTTTAAAGTTTTTTGAAAACTGAAAAGATTAGATATTTCAGACTTTTGAAAAAAATGACTTTTTTTTAAAGCAATAGCGCCGCGGTTGATCCGTGTTCTCGTAATCGTCGACTGAAAATTGTATCCGCACATACACACACACATCATTTTTTTCTAAGATATGTCAAAATGTTCAAAAACTTTTGAAACAAAAAGGCATATAATTTTTTTTATTTTCGATTTACCTTGCAAGTGTCTTGTATTTTTTCGTAAATTACTATCCGTTCTAAACTGAATTCGAAATTTAGTGAAAAGCAAGGCATGTGTAGGTCAGAAGGCGTGATCAATAACAAAGTAACGAGAGAAGTTTAAATGGGATGCGAAAGTCAATAATTCTGAAACGCCATACAAGAACTTATTGCGTGGGCATAGAGAATTAGCTTCTAGAAAAAATTAATTATACCCATTAAAATTACAATCTCCTTTATTCATGCTTTAATATAATAAACGCATAAATGTGTAACAGATTATAGTTTATAGTTTGTTATTCCCAAGGCGAGCCGCATGGTAATACAAATATTGTTGATATCAGAAACAATTTGTCGATGAAGCCTTTTGCCTTTTTGTATGAGAACTAAGAAGGAATTTGAACAGAAATTGAGGAGCCAATTCATGAAATAGAAATGGGTCTATCTTCGTATGAGTTGGTAGTAACAAACTGTCAAAAAGATATGTATTTGCTGTGCAATCAGGCGTTTTACACATTAAATCCTAACTTCAAGTATGCGATCTCAATAATACATTAAAAAGTTGCACTTATTATAAAATTATTATTTTATTTTATTTGTAGTTTGTCATTTATAAATTAATTGTGTATCCCCCTCCATAAAAGTATTTTTCTTATAACAAGTCGCATTTTAAAAAGAAAGTATAAACTCTTCCAAATTTTATCTAATATTAAAAAGAAAGTATAAACTCTTCAAAATAAAAACTTAAATCTTCTATAGTCGCAACAATAAAATATTCAGCATTTTAGGTAGGCATTACTAACACACTACAGATACTTCAACCAGTTAACGTATTCCATATATTTTCTATTTTTGATCAATTAATTCAGGAAGCAAGTCCTTAGTCCAAGGGCATTGGATATTTAGTAATACTTTTCTATACATCTTATTTTTAATTATTTTATTTATGCTTTTCCGACACCCATCCATCATGTTGGTTACAACCTTCAGAAAAAAAAATTAATCATTCTAAAAATATGAGATTAAATTGCATATGCTATAAAAACAGCCTAGATGTACCCTATTGGGAAGACTGAGAAAAAGTTAAACTTAGAAAAAAAAAACATTAAGTTAGAATGTTAAAAATAAAAAAGTGTCAGACGACAGGGAATCGAAGCAAAAAAAAAGGACATTCAGTAAATACAAATTTTGTTTAACTTTTCCTTTATATAATACCTATCGATCAAATCTGACAAATTCCGTGAAACATTAGCATTAACTAAAATTGACTTATGGGACAAAAATATAAGTTATCTTCTGATAATAAACTATTCAAAAATGAATGATGATATATGAATAATATCTGGTTCCAATATAATAACGATAAAGCAAATGAAGTGTGGGCCTTATCCGACTAATGCAAAATTATTACTGATGCTCCACTATAACCTGAACACTAGTGATGGACATCATTGAAAATAATAAATTAATTAGTAATTAATATTTATCATACTGAAGATTGATTATCAAGCGAAGACA
>NW_020538040.1:21575632-21665110 GCF_003426905.1 Ctenocephalides felis | reverse complement strand
TATCGTGTGTCATTCTTAACTCTTATTAACCAATAATCACCCATTGCAAAATTTGACATTCTTAAGCAATCATTTTCTTCCAAGAAAATTCAGATGCGTGTAAAGTGGTAATCCAATTTTAAAAGCTGGGAGATTTCTATAATATAATATTTTGTCTTTCTTGTAGAAGCTTATACTTCATTTCTTATAAAATTTCCTACGACTGGTATCTTTCCTTAAAGTGTAATATGATTAAAATAATCTGTCAATGCACTACGAATTATGTTCTGTATCTGAGTTTGAAGCTGTTCTATTCATATTCTCAAAGGGCTATGCATTTGAGAGTAATTCTTAATGAAATCTTTATTAAATGTACAAACACGAACTGACACAATAATAACTCTGACGTTTTCAGTAACAAACATAAAACATTTGATAATGCTTTTTCATCGAATCACTAGCGCTAAATTTGCGACTACCATAGGACCCCTAACTAAACCTTCTAAACGCGGTTTTTGTTCTGAGATAATAGGCCCTGTAGCAAACCCTAGAGGAATCGACTCGCATTTTGATCAGTTTGTATTAATTTCATAGAATCAATACATCCATGAGTCGATATGTATTTGTTTTTTCAGCAAATCAAAGTAATCGAATGTAAGCTAAAATAAAAGAAGCTAAAATAATAATTAAAATATTGAACCAATATTAATATTTAAATTAATAATTATTGGCAAAATGCCGCAAATCTTAATCCTAACCAAGAAGGAATTGCAACAAAATTTGGAGGAAATTCTCATACTATATGATACGAATAGGAGAAAATTAACCGGCGTGGCGGTATGCGATGACGGAGATGTTCTCGAACTGGCATTGTATGAAAAAATCTACGGTAGAGTTATACCTACAGCTTCAAATTACAGCTGCCAAGGCCAATAAAAAAAAACTCAGCAAGAGTAATTGTTGATCGCGGGATTTGCCAAATAAAAGCTACAAAATTAAATCCAAGCATATGGCCTATAGACTAATTAAAAAATATAACAATGAAAATGGTATTAGGTGCGCAACTATGTTCTCGCTAGTTTGTTTATCGACCAACCCTTACTCTAGCAAGTTGGTCTAAGGGTTGGTCGATTTTGACATATGGAAAACGTCATGAACCAAGCTTAGACATATGGCAAACAAAATGATGGAACACGTAAGTAATTTAGTTTTTGCATTATATAATTCTGATTATGTGAAAATGCCTAATGTTATGCCAAACAATAGTTATTAGCAGGACGTGTTGATTTTCTTCTTTCATCCGAGAAAAAGCGGCAGCTCAAGTGCATCGAGAGCCACGGAAATGCTACTCTGAGCGAAACAACATGCCGTGATGGGTTTTGTCGTTTCACATTTTCACGTTTTTTTCACGTTTTCAAGCCTGATAAAAAGTACTTGGGAACGCTCAAATGGCAATCCTACCCCACCAGCTATATTCCCCAGATATTTTATTACTGTCCGATATTTACTTGCTCTCTGTTCGATGGTATTCAAAGCTCAAGGTATTCAAGCTCTGCCAGAAAGATGGAAAAGATAGAAAAGAAATAGTTTGAATGAATCAGCTAGAACTTAGTTGCGCAATAACACTTAATGTATTGAACAGTTTCCTGAAAAACAAATTAATAATAAAATTTGCAAATATATATTTGTTTGAAATTAGAAATAAGCTTAGAATAGTGATTAATTCATATTGAATAAATACTCTAAAAACAAGTTTATTAAATTATTTTTAACATGTTACGTATATAATTTATAATTGCAATATAAATATAGTAACTGTATAATATAATATTTTACGGTAATATAATAATAAAATACTGTAACTTTCATTATTAGTATATTATAGACAAAGTATGAAAGCTTATAAATTGGACGTTGACGTTTATATACGTTTACATAAAAAGTAAACTAGTGGTGTATCAAAATGATCGAGGAATATTAAATGTTTTAAATAGATTTTTACAAAGATTGTAATATTGTCTAATATTTATAACAGTTATATAAATTGAATTGCAAAGTTGATTGCAATTATTTTTTTAAAGTATATTAGAACAGAATTGAAATTAAAATCTGAATTATTTTTGACACCAAAAAAATTTTTTTCTAGATTTTTTTTTTTTTTTAATTAGAAATATTTTTTTTCAAAAGCAATTATTTTGTTAAACAAACAGAAAATTCTTTGAATAATTCAAATTCGACGCTTAGTTCTCTCTCAAAAACTGACATTTTTTGCACATTTAGCTCTGTATCTTCGAAATGGCTGGACCTGCATTTGCTAAAAACTAACCACATCTTCTCCCAATCATTACAAATAGAATGTTTTTAGATCATTCAAATCGGATACTCCGTTCTCTCAAAAACTCGATTTGTATTTTCTGCACTCTTTGCTTCTTATCTCCGTAACGGCTGGACCTGCCTTTGCCAAAAACTAATCAGCACATCTCCCTATCAATAGGAAACGAATGTTTTTTGAACCATTCAAATCAATTGATCCGTGCGCCCAAAATCGTGGACGAAAATATGCGGACAACAAAAACATACACACACTCACACACACATCCATTTTTTCTGAGGTATGCCAAAATGGTCAGAAACCTTCAAAACGTCGAGAAATGGAAAAAAATTCATTTTCGATTTTCGGCCCATCACTATAACTACCCTACGGGAAGATTTAGAATAAAGGATCTTATCTCATATATCCAAGAATTATATAAGCTAAATTGCAAAGCAAATATTATTTATTATAAGTATATAAGTGAGCTTTAGAATTTTAGCTAGAATTAAAATCCGAGTTATTTTCGATATTAAAAAAAATTTTTTTTTGAAAATTAAAAAAAAATCTGAAAATAAAAGTTTTTTTTGCTTTCCCTATAACTATTAATTTACGCCTTTGCCAGGGTAAAAGTTCAGTTGGTACTTTTTACCCCACCTATATATAAGCTATTATAGCTGTTATATTAAAAAAATATATGTTGAATCTATCTTAAAAATAACATTACATCTTATAAAGTAATTAAATAACGTATATTTAAAAGTTGTATTAAGGTGTAGTAAACTAAACAACAGTGCTCACAATAAAAATAACAAAGAAAAGAAATACTTTTGTTATGAATTGCTTGATTTAAGGCGATTGCTAGTTATACATCTTTTGCCCTCAACTTACAAATATCGTTGTTAAACTATTCCTAAATTAGTTTTCGAAATTAGTTTTCAAAATGGAGTTGGACCTTTTTACCCTCGTACCTCTTTAAGCCCCGCACCACCCCCTACCTATCGTCTTTATTATTCAATCTGCATAATCGTTCAAATACAATTTGCGAATTACATATGTTGTGCAAAACTCACGCTCAAAAAGTGAGAACTTCAAGGGTCAAAGTTGAAAATATTTTGGATGGTGTCTTCCTTCTTATGATTATGAGAAAGCAAGATGCTCTTACCTGCAAAAGAGAAAAATAACAATCAGATGTGTCACATGATATGTGCATGGACATGATAAATTGAACGTGTCTTGCAAAAGATTAATGAATATAGTTAATAAGAGATAGCATGGATCATCTTGATGGTAACATGATAGTTGGAAAAAAATTGCAAATACAATTTAATAAGGTGCTTTGTAATACAAAACTTTTTTATGTCTCTTCATATATTACTGCTAAGATAAAATAATATAGCCATGAGAAATTATATATGGTAATAAAAGATAATAGATAGTTGATCAGCGCCATAACACATTAATTGAATTTTAAACTGAAAGAAAAAAAAATAAAGAAACAAGAAAACTAGTTTTTATTTGTAAATTTAAATAATGTGCTTAACATTTTTTTTTCTAAAAATGGATATCGCTATTTAATTATTTATGAATTTATAAGAAAATCCTTAAGCAATACGAATATATTCATACACCTGAATGATCTAATTATTTGTGGGGCGCATGGCATCGTGCCTTAAGGCAAATAGCTGGATCTTCCCGTACCAATATTTTTTTTTTAAGAAGATTAACATTTTTGAAAAAAAAATGTACTCTAAAAAAATTAGATTTTTGAGAAACTATAAATTTACTTACTTTTTTTGAAAAAAAGACTTTTTGAAAAAAATGTATACTTTTTTTTGAAGTATTTTGGAAATTCGGAAATTCTTTTCGGGGCAATCCTACTGCTTTAACTGCATATAGACAAAATATAAAAGCGCGTAAGCGCCGCGTCGCCGTCTTACAGTTAAACAATGAAACGAAACCCATAGGGATGTAAACAAAATGTTATTGTTAAAATTGTTAAAATCTCTATAAAATATCTGATAATTTGATGTGCATATGTCTAATGATTATTTTTTACCGCCAAATGGCATTTTTTTTACTTTTATTACTAGATCTCCAAAACCACTAGACCTGCCTTCGTGAAAATTTGATCAATTCTTCGTCTTCAATGAAGACGTCAATACAAGTAAAATGTTTTTTTAATTATTAAAATGGGACGCTCCGTTCCCTTAAAAACAGATTTACAGTTTGTGGCACTTTTTGCCCCGTATCTTCGAAACGGCTAGACCTGCCTATGCCAAAAACTAATCAGCACATCTCCTTACCAACAGCAATCGAATGTTTTTTAAATAATTGTAATCGGTTGAACCGTGTTCCCAAATCGTCGACGAAAATTTGTATCCGCGCACACGCACATGCGCACATACATACACACACATACATCCAATTTTTCTAAGGTATGCCAGAATGTTCAGAAACCTCTGAAAGGTAAAGATATATAAAAACTTTCATTTTCGATTTTTTTGCGATTACTATAACTTACCCTACGGGAAGTTAAAAATTAATGTCCCATATGCTACAAATCAAATCGGTAGATTGAATTCAAGTAACCAAACAGCGTATCTCACAAATCTATCTTAACGAGCGTTTATAATTTACGTTGTAATTGATTTTATGACAGTATCTGAATTACATAACAAAACAGTGAACAAGGAAACAATAAATAGCAAATAAAACTAAAGATTTCCTTACTGCCCTAATAAGGAACTCTTTTCGCTGTGCAAAGCAAAGAATTAATTGCAAAATCTATTCAATACCGATCGTGCAACACCCGCGTTCTGCGCCATAACCATTTGGACCATAAATCATAAAGTGCATGACCGCACGCGAACGATAACAACAACAACAATAATAACAATAATAGTAATAATTATTATTATACTTAACGATAATAATAATTACAATAGTAGTAATAATATTTGCGATTGCGTATGAAGGCAGTCCAAAATTTAAAAGATCTAATAGTAAGTATAGGGTCCGGCAGAAGTAATAGATGGATTTCCGACGACCATAGTGTCTACATGAATGGAGGTAATAATGTATTTGGGCTTTATGAGTCCATTAGAGATGGGTAACTCACTCCGGAATTATCACTCCGATACAACTTCTCCCTCAGAGTGAATTCGAGTGGAGTTGTCTCACCGGATTTGTCATATCCGACTTCCCTAAACTGGTACTAAATCTGTTACTGCGTTTTTGCTTTGGGATGGAAGCTGTCACTTTCTCGTCTCACATGCAGTTTTATGACCTTTTAGGTATACGGCTTTTTTCAGAAAATACAAAAATATTACTTCAAAGATATAGAACAATGAAATTGTGTTCAAGTGTGGCTCCAATGTATGATTTATTGAACTACGACAATCTTTGGCCGTGAATGACGGCGATCAGGAATATACATGCCGAAAAATACGCGAAACACAATACATTTTAATCTGGTTTTTATATAGCCTAGAATAATAATACTTTACAGTGCAAAATATATCAGTGACGTCAATAGTATTTAAGCAGCAAAAAGTATATAGTATTAAATTTTTACTTTTACACAATTATAAATTTTATTCCTTAAAATCTTCATGTTCTTTTGAAACGTTTTGATTTTTAATCCTAACCTTTTCACTCGCATTCTATAAGTTTAGAAGATGGGAAGCCAGAATTTGTTTCCAAAAACTGCATGTTATCTTCTATTTCACCAGCAAATCCATTGCATCATCAATTTCCTATATCATTTCTTAATTAGATTACCGTAAAAATCTACAAGAGATCAATCTGCAAGAGTCTTAGCAACGTCTGTCCGTAATATTAATGCTTGAATCCGCAATTAATTACGCAAAAAATTAATAACATATGTTCAAGATAACATAACAGACGTTGATTTTCCGAATAATGTAATAAGAACAGGCCGTTATTAATCAACTTGCCTATATCATAATAAAGTCGTTAGTTTTTATCGAAGGAGCTTATATCTTTTTGCCGGGATAGAGTTGATAAAGTGCTTCATGTTAATTTAAGACATAATTTCTTCTCGTAAGTAATACTTGCAAAATAATTTCAACGCAAATAATGCTGTTTAATCACTCAGTTAGTTAGACAAGGCAGCAATTTATATTGTAAATTATTCTGTGCAGTGATCTGTACAATAAACAAGTAATGTAATTAGTAAACTACTTTACTAAAAATGGAATGGAAACTAGATTGAGAAAAAAACAGAGGTAAAATGTTAAGTTCAGGGTCATCAATTAGTTTACGAAATAAATTTTAACTTCCCATAGGGAATAACTAAAAAATCGAAAATAAGAATTTTTATATATCTTTACGTTTCAGAGGTTACTGAACATATTGGCATACCTTAGAAAAAATGGATGTATGTGTGTGTCAAATTTTCGTCGACAATTTCAGGAACACGATTCAACCGATTTTAATTATTCAGAAAACATTCAATTCCTATTGATAGGGAAACGCGCCGATTAATTATTAGTTTTTGGCAAAGGCAGGCCTAGCCGTTTTGAAGATACAGGGCAAAAAGTTCCAAAGACGGTAATTCAGTTTTTAAGAGAACGGAGCGTCCGATTTTAATAATTCAAAAAATATTTTACTTGTATTAAACAGATGAAGAAATGATTAAATTTTTGGAAGGGCAGGTCTAGCAATTTCGGAGATCTAGTAAAAAGAGTAAAAAAAAATGCCATTTGGCGGTCAGAAATGATCATTAGACATAGGCACATAGAATTATCAGATATTTTATGGAGATTTTAATAATGAGTATAAATTTTGTTCACATTTTTAAAGATTCCGTAACTGAGTTTGTCCGTTAGACGGCGACGCGGTGCTTACGCGCTTCGACAACTTGTCTCTATGCAGCTAAAGCTGTACGATTGCTTTGAAAAAAAGTTAAATATTTCCAAAATATTTCACAATAAAGGTAACATTTTTTTCAGAAACTATTTTTTCCAAAAGAGTCATCTTTCTTCAAAAATTTAAAATTTTTCAAAAATCTAATTTTTTCAAAGTTTAAAAAAAATAAGCATTTTTAAAAAAATTGGTACGTATTGGAAGTTCCAGCTATTTGTCTTAAGGCACGATGCCATGCCCCACTAGTTTAAATAAAAAACACTAAAGCAAAATTGAACTAGTGATGCATGGCATCGTGTCTTAAGACAAATAGCTGAAACTTCCAATACGTACCAATTTTTTTAAAAATGCTTATTTTTTTTTTAACTTTAAAAAGAAATTGTGAATTTTTGAAGCAAAATGACTGGGAAAAAATAGTTTTTGAAACAAAATGTCTTCTTTATTGTAAAATATTTTGAAAATTTTCAATTTTTTTCAAAGCTTTTTAGTATTCGAGAAGGGATCGGTCAACCACTCTTGTACTTGTGCAGTTGTGCGTTATCTTGGTATAATTTGGTTCCTGAGAACTATCTGAACCAAATGTTAAATGCTGTGTTTTTCTGCTGGGATATAAGATACCGTTTTTTTAATGCTCATCGCAGACATTTTTTTAATTTTCAATAATCAAACATAGTGTATAAAAATACATTTCATTCAATACCCTACTTAACTTATACTTCTACAAAATCAGTCATACATATTATGATTGATTAGTAGACAACTTTGTAGTAATTTTCTCTTCATTCAACACTTCTGCAAAATCATTAATGATAACCGCACTATTTTACTTAGTAATTTATTTATATTTTATTATGACACAAAATTAACGTGTAAGAGTTCTAGTTTTTGAATCCGCATAGCATGTAAAGCGTTTTATAACTATTAATTTGTAATAAATTTTATATAATCAGTTGATCAAATGGTTATTAATCACGGTGCATTAAACAAGTTCTTCACTGGTTACGGCAAACATGAAAGAGCTGATTTCTCCAAGAATTCACCCTGATTATATTTAATATGAGTATAAACAAAGCTGTTAAATGTTGACCTGTGGTAAAACAAATATTTAAAAAAAATAAAATGGAAAATTATTTACTTCCTGAAGAGCAAGTTCATGTTTTGCAGAAAAGTTCGAAACACTAATTGATGAGCCGATTCAGCCTTACAACAGACCAATGTTATAGCAAGGCCATGTTACGCTCCAGCTTCCATACATTATGCTTGCGAATCATACTGAATATTGCCAAAATGTCATGTATTTGCTGTGCATTCAGGCGTTTTAAACATAAACTGCAACGTCACTCGTATGTTATGAAGCTGAGTCAGAAAGACCCTGTTACTTAAGATCGTTCTTTTGACATTTGTGCGGTTTCCAGTTTAGGTTTTTTATCTAACGGTCTGAGAAAAATGCCTGACTGAACAGCAACCACATGCTTTTGTCCATATTTATAACAAATTTTTATGGAAAGTTCTTCATAACATAGTCTTGCCATAACATTTCTCTGTTATGCGGCAGAATCGGTCCATGAACGTATTTCTATGTGTAAGGCCATTAGATTTTGAAAAAAAAAAATAAAGAAGGTAATCGTACAAATGAACATAAATTTTGCATTCGTCCACGTTTTCTCGAAAACAATTTCTATGATTTTAAGAATTTAAAAGCTGTTTTTGATAAAAGTCAATAACAGAAAAAAAAACTAATTCATATCATTAGGTAATTGATTAGATTCATTTTTTATAAAGATAGGAGTGATTTTCACAAATATTTCCTGTGATAATTTATTTTGAAAAAAAAAGTTCTAATTATATTAAGTGTTATTTGGGTCTTATGTAATTATATTATCTACCCTTTTTATATAATCTACAGTTGAAGATATAATTTCATGTCTATGTTTCCTCACAAATAAAAGCCAATCACAAAAAAATCAGAAGCAATTTGAAAAATTCTAAATCACTAAAAAAACAGAAGCAATTTGAATGCATATGAACAGGCAATTGATAAGATTTATTTTTTATAAAAATGATATTAGTTTTTATGGAATTCTAAAAAATTATTTCGGAACAAATTGGGTTCTGAATATATTTATCAGTCTTATGTAATTATATTAGCTTCCCTTTTTCATAATCTACAATTAAAGATATGATTTTATAATCTATTAACTCACAAATCATTGAATTTTAAGGTACCAAAATGTATTGAAAAAAATTGCAAATAATAATAGAGTTGACTGGTTTTTGATGCAGATGAATCTTCATTAAAGTTCTTCATACTTTTGATGAATTTTTTGAATAGTATGAAACGAAAATCAAACTAATAATTAGAAAAGAAAAAAAAAATTGTCACCATAAACACTATTTTAATTCTTCTTGAACAATCTAAATAATTTCGATATACCTTGGAATTGATGCAAATTGGTTAAACTCAAAATGCCACTTGTTTAGGCAAGATCTGAATATTAGCCATGGTAATATATTTAATTTGTATCAAAAATTTGTTCAAGTAAAATCTCAATATTAGTCATGATAATATATTTAATTGAGGCTCCTTACTCCAACAACCTAAATTCCGGCTCTTCCATCAAATTTTTACTCTAGGCTTAAATTAAGACCACACCTCGCTAATTCGATTTCATCGATCGTCACAAATTGATCTTGATGATCTCTTATGATCATAAAATCAGTCAACGAATTCGAATCTAGAAATAGATTGATAGTTGAGATATATTACGGTATATTACAACTCAAAATACTCTTTGCCAACAATCATCTGCTAGGTAATTAAATTACTTAATTGGTTAATAACTGCAATTGGCTACGGGTGAAGATGTAACTAACTGTAAATGCGGAGGAACGTTTATGGATAGAAGACAATCGAAGATTATTCGAGCAGATTATTGATGACCTATCAATCATCAATGTGATAATTTGATCGTGGGATGATTAAATTAAGGTTGAAAAATAATAAAATAAGCCGAAATGATGTTTCAATTAGAAGATATGAAGGAAACAACAATATGGGACCAGTTACTGGTGAATCGTGATAGAATGGGTTAGAATGATAGTTTGTTGAAAAAATTAGAGAGTCGGGGAAAAGAAGCTAACATTTACCATCATCTATCATAAAAAATAGTGGGCCAATTTCAATATACACCAAATATTAGCTAAATTATGCAAACTTAATTCAAAGCGATTTTTAGCACAATCTTGAAGATCACTTATAGTCACAATTTCCAATAGTACCAGTAAAGTGTAGACCTTCAATTTAATCAATCAACTTGTTTCAAAATATCAATTACCCAAGAAAGTCTTCTACGTTTAAATTTATTACAACTTATTTTTGGAAATATGATCTAAAATAATGATTTAAACTATTATCCAAATTCTAGATGAATTTTTAGAAACCTCAAGTAGTAATAAAAAAACAATCAAGTCAATGTCAAGACCATACTACATTTTATTTTTAATCAAATTCACTGGTATTTTTGACTAATATATTATTTATTTAACGTTTTTAATTATACTTGTTTTGTTTAACAGTATCTCAAACATCATCACTTTTGCTAAAATGTATGACAACATAGCCCAAACAGATTATTTTCGGTCAGATAGTCTTTGTTAATAGATATCAATCAAGTAATAACTACTATTTATAGTCAATAATTGCTGTAGTCAAATATATACGAAACATATGCATGACATCGTGCCTTAAGACAAATTGCTGGAACTTTCCGCACCAAAATTAAATATTAGAAGAATAAAATTTAGTAAAAAAAAATATTTTTTGGATATAAAAAAAAAAATATTTTCCCAAAAAAAATCGTTTCGTCAACACAAGCAGAAACTTTTTTAAATCATTCAAATCAGATGTTTAGTTCTCTCAAAAATTCTCATTTTTTGCATGTTTAGCTCCGTATCTCCGAAACGGCTAGACCAGCCTTTGCCAAAATCTAATCGCCACTTCTCCCCATCAGTACGAATTGAATATTTATTGGATCCTTCAAATCGGATGCTCCGTCCTCTCAAAAACACGATTTCTATCTTCTGCACTCTTTGCTACGTATCTCCGAAACGGCTGTACCTGCCTTTGCCAAAAACTAATCATCACATCTCCCTATCAATAGGAATCGAATATTTTTTTAACCATTCTAGTCGGTTGATCCTCGCGCCCGAAAACGTGGATGAAAAATTGTATCCATACATACATACACACACATCCATTTTATCTAAAAAGTATGCTTAATTTAAGGTATGCCAAAAAGTTCAAGAACTTTCAAAACGTGAAGAAATGCAAAAAAATTTAATTTCGATTTTTGGACGATTACAATAATTTATCCCACGGAAAGTTATTAATAAAAACTGCATATGAAGATAAATAAAATCAAGATGATCCAGATCAAGGAAAAAAATAGCCACCATTTGTAATTAAATAATTAGTTGTCCAAGCTAATAAAATAAGGATAAATCAATAAAATATTCATTGCATAAAGTTAATTATAACGACATTCAAGTTATGAAGATTAATTATACTGTCAACAGTATCTCAACGATCACTTAATTAGAAATACCAAGTGTCTTCCCAACACCAAATTATGAAGTATATGTGAAAATCAAGTCAGCATCATCATCACAACTATATCTAGGAATTAACTCAGTATGATGTAATTGTCGATTTTAGGCTCCTGGACAATATTATTTTGAGTCTAATGCTACAGGTTATTTACTACATCAAGTGTACAAATTGAAATTGTCCATATTTACATTGAATGCTATATTTTTCAAACAAAACAATTATTTTTCCATCAATTCATAAATTCTTTGAATAATGTACCCATAAGCTCTGCACTTATCACTCGAACCAGAAGTATCACTCGCATTTATCAACAGCCAATATTGTTAAACACAGAAAAACTCGGAAAATGATTTATTAGTTTCCTGACCTCATCATATCATAAAGAGTCAATACTTAGGAACACTTAGAACCTATGTTATTTGAATAAAACGTCAAGATAAACAGTTAGTTAGACATGAAACAAGAAGAATTAATGCATCAATCCGTCAAGTGTCAGAAAATACACCTCGAGATAACAAGCAGCAGAAAGGCGCAGAAATGCAAATCCAGAAGACTATGATATATGTGTTTAGAATTTCTTTATCTAGATGAGAGAAACGGTTATTATGATGCACTGCAAAGGTCTTCTGAACACCTGGATGGTTTTCTAAAACACATTCTACTCTATTCTATTCTAATGATGATACCTTGCCCTTTAGGAACTAATTTAGAACAACACTACTGGAATTAATGGAATTATAATCGAGCAAAATTCTGGACATAAACTACTATATCAGACTATTGTGAAAAATTGAGACTATGTCTTCACCGGTCTAATAAAAATCTTGCATCGACCAAAAACAGTAATGGTATTGTATCAATAATTTAATACACGAAAGCACCAAATTGAATAAAAGTGAACAACTAGAAAGTGATGATTGTCTCTATCTAATGTATATTAATTGTGCAACAGATGAGAGCTTTTTGAGCCAAAAATAACTATATTTGAATACCAACTGCCAAATTACAAAAGCGCTACTTCTTGAAGTAAGAATAAACGAATTGTGCAACTTGGTTATACCCAAATTGTCACCAGATTAGACAAAATGTCAATATTCTTTGTTTAGGTCATAATAATATATTTAATTTGGGCTCTCATCGTGGTACGTGTCATAAAATATGGTCTTCAACGTTCTAAATTCTAGCTCACTTTTTATTACACTAAATTTTTATACTCTGCTTAAATTAAGGCTTATATTATGATCTTAGATATTAGTCAAAGAGTTCAAATCAAGAAATGGATTGATAGTTAAGATGAGCTTGAAGTGATACAAAAAAGTTACCAATCATTTAGAAGTTTAAAGAAACTGTAAACCAACTGGCAAGAATCAAAACAATCATAACTAGTTGTGTATGGCATCGTGCCTTAAGGCAAATTGCTGGAACTTTCCGTACCGTAATGAAATACTCGATGTATATTAAATGTTTTCATATATATTATTATAAATAATGTAGCTTTCATTATTTTCATTTTATAGACAAAATATAAGAGCCTATAAATTGAACGACGACTTTTATACATTTTTCCAAAAAAAAGAAACAAAACTTAATCAATGGTATTCAAAATGTAGGATCTCATCTCATAATTCTAGTTATAAGTATCATATAAACTGAATTGCAAAGATAAAATTATTTATTTGAAGTATATAAGTGAACTTTAAAACTTTACCTGAAATTAAAATTAAAATCCAAAATATTTTCGATATTCAGAAGAAATTTTTTTTGAAAATCGCTTCGTCAACGCAAGCAGAAAGTTTTTTAAATCATTCAAAACCAGATGCTTAGTACTCTCAAAAACTATAATTTTTTACACTTTTAGCTGGGTACCTCCAAAACGGCTAGATCTGCCTTTGCCGAAATCTAATCACCACTTCTCCCCCATCATTACGAATAGAATGTTTTTTGGGTCATTCAAATCGGATTCTCTGTTCTCTCAAAAATTTGATTTCTATTTTCTGCACTCTGCTCCGAAACTCCGAAACAACCGGACCTGCCTTTGCAAAAAACCAATCAGCACATCTCCATACCAATTGGAATCAAATGTTATTTTGATTAATTCAAATTGGTTGATCCGTGCGCCTGAAAACGTGGATGAAAAATTGTATCCATACATACACACACATCCATTTCTAAGGTATGCAAAAATGTTCAAAAACCTCCAAAACGTGAAGATACGCAAACATATTTCAATTTCGATTTTTAGACGATTATTATAACTCACCCTACGGGAAGTTAATAATTCAACAATTTTTAGCCAAATAAGCAAGGATTGAAAAAATCTGGGAACAGGGCATCATAATCTTCAATGCGAGCGCTTTTGCCAAGCTAAATAAATTGATGCGTTGTTGTACGATTTCTGAAATTTTTGCTTATAGAAGTTGGTCAGGCTAAAACATAATGGACTATGAGGTAATATAATTTTGAGACAACATAAATTTCATACCATGGCAAATTAAAATATACCATCATAACTTGTAATGACAGCAGAATCAAACATGTAAGCTGAAAAGTTTAGAAACCCGGAATGTCTATATCCGTCATCAGTTTTCTAAGAACACTACCAAAGTACTTAACAAAATGTAATAAGTTTTTGTATAAGAATTAGCGAGTAAATCTAACTTGTTTAGATCAAAATAAAGTATATCAAGAATGATAAGATAAAAAGAGATAAAATAAGAAATGAATCTTCCAAAGAGAGTGATTCCATAGAATCCACCATAAACTTAAACTTTTATCTTTTCACCAATGAAATAGTAAATTTCACGACATAAAATAATATGAGCACACTCCTATAAACTGAGGACTTTATGATATGAAACTATACACGCCGTTCTGTTTGTGGTTCGAGAAACGGAATATTACCTGCTCTAATGTGTATGTTTAAGTATATTTTTGAAAGTGGACGTTGTGGCTGAAACAATCATTCGTGACTGATTTCCTCACAAAACTCAGAGTCGTTATATTTCAGTATTGATAAAAGTGTGCAATATAGCAACTATAACAACAATGTGCAGCGTATTGAAACCGCAATGATAGCGAATATTATGCAGTTAGGAAAAAGCCGAAAGCTCGGATCACACCAGAGAAATCGCGGAGGAACACTTTCGATTAAATAGTAAAAATATATATACTATCGAATCAGGATATGTTGTGCTTTCACTAATTTTTTTCTCAATTATCGAAAGAACATCATTTGAGAGTGAAGAATTGAAGAACCACATATGAATTAAACGCTCCATCAGTTCAATGAAGATCAGAAATTTTTGTACTCGCCATCATCAGAATTATTGTGTTGATTAAGATACATCTAAAGTGTCTCAAGACAAAAATTGTTTATCAAGTATGAGGCTAAACTAAATATATTATTTTTATAAAAAAAATTGTTATCCTCCACAAATCCTTCTTTTATAACCTTCACAAAAACTTTATTTTTTAACCAGTTACTAAATTAGAAATTTATCTTGTACAAGAAGATACCAACAAATTAGAGATAAGCTTTTCATATACGATGCCGGATCAGTTAGGATTTGACTCCTCTTCAGAAAGAAGTTATATCCTCTTAACAACTCCGACGACTTCTAAAGCTTCGAAACCTAATACACCCCGCGCCCCTTTCACTTGTATTTTGAAATAAAAAGATTTATACTCGATTAAATAACGTGTTAAATAGAGTGTCCGGCGCTAGGTGCCGTCCGGCGTTACGGAACCTCCCCCTAGTATTTGCAAATCGTTTACAAATATTTTTGTTTATTATAAGAAAATACTATTTTATGCATTACAAATCTGCAAACAAATCTCAAATTGTGTGCTGAAATTGAGACAATGAAAATATAGAAATATCAGGGTATTTCTTTTGACATGAAGGGTCAGCTAGACTATCAGGCGACCAGACATTTTATGAATAAATAAATGTCAATAAAACAATGATTTAAAAAAAATATCAATAATTGTTGGATTGTAAAAATGTTGGCAGCTGATCGACTCAAAGGCTTACCAAAAAAAATGGAAAACTTGAGAATTAACCGTAAATCAGGTAGTTCGACTAGCATTACTATTACTTTTACGCAATTATAAAATCATAATTGTGTAAAAATAATAATACAATACTAAATATTTTTTTGGTTGTACACCATTGAAAGAAGTCATTTACGTACAAGGATTATCGTATGCAGAATATAGTATACAAAATAGCATTATTTTGAGACATTATATACCTGGAAAGTCCT
Organism: Ctenocephalides felis; assembly: GCF_003426905.1. NCBI lineage: Eukaryota > Metazoa > Arthropoda > Insecta > Siphonaptera > Pulicidae > Ctenocephalides > Ctenocephalides felis. The sequence continues at coordinate 21,649,056 of NW_020538040.1, read as the reverse complement.
AAAACTGCCTATGAGACGAGAAAAAAAATACTTCTTTCGACCCAAATCTTTGTATTAGTTAGAAATCTTAAGCAAACGTCTGGACGAGTTAACAAATCTACTACCAGTTTAGGGAAGTTGGATATGATAAAATCTCCGATACAACTCCACTAGGATTCACTCCGAGGGAGGAGTTGTATCGAAGTGATAACTCCGGAGTGAGTTATACAAACAATGTTCAATTTCACAACAGAAATATTTTTGTTTTATTTGACCCATCATAACTTAAGGATCTATGAGCTTTTGTGATAAAATATTTAACTTACTATGCCGATTCTCTTTTATAGATGGCAACCCGAATAGTTGTCCCATCTCTATGTGATGAACTTATATTATTACAATTTCTGTAATGGTAATGACTTTTTGGTATTGATGTAGCAAAGTCAGGTATGGACAATTCTCATTTGGAAACATATTTGCTACCCATATTTCCAAATAAAAACCGATGTCACTACTGCTCGACAACATGCTGCTCCAAGATCTCTGATCCAAATCTCAACAAAAAACTAATCCAAATAAATAAATTATTTTTTTATTGGTGCAGCAATTCCGGTTAATGGTTGTTTTCACTTTGAAACTTGTTGATATCTGTATTTTCAAATGAAAACCATAACCACTACTGCTCGACAACAGGATGCTCCGAGGGGGTATCCAGTCTTAAATCTCTGATTAAAATCTCAATGAAAAATGAATTCAAATAAAAAAATGGAATATTATATTGGTGCAGCAATTCCGGATAAGGGTTGCTTTCACTTGGAAACTTTTTGTTATTCATATTTCCAAATAAAAACCGTTGTCACTACTGCTCGACAACAGGCTGCTCCAAGCGGATATCGAGTCTTGGATCCTGGATCTAAATTCCAATAAAAATGAATCCAAATAAAAAAAAAATTATTGGTGCACCAATTCCGTTTATGGGTTGTTTTCACTTGGCAACTTATTGCTATCTATATTTTCAAATGAAAACCACTACTACTACTACTCGACCATAAGCTGCTCAAAACAAGTATCAAACCTAGGACCTCTGATTCAAATCCCATCGCTCTAACCACTTATCTACGGGCAAGCCGACAACAGAAAAATGTGATTAATTTTTTTTTATATTAAACGTATCAGTGTGAATTAAATTAGAAATGCAACAGATCACTTTTATCGCCGCCAGTGTGCTACTATACTTACGACACCAGAAGAAAACTGAAAATGACAGTTATTTGATATGGCAATACGGTACAATAACGAGGTTACTACGATAAAGTAATTTGTGGAGCAGTAAGGCATATCTTCACGTATCGTTTGGAAAAATACTAGATTTGTAAAAATGATCGATATTATAACTAGATCATATTAATTACCAGACAATGATAAAAAATATCGCACAACAAATAGAGTCATCCAATAAAACTATTATGATCACAATTTCGGTTTACCTAAGTGCTTATTTAGTTCCAATTTTGGAATTTTATACCAAACTGGGTTTTCTTTTTAAAATTTTATGTTATTTGTCAAACTAATTACTCAATGTCTTTCTATTTAGACAGATTGTAATTTATGAGAAAATAATAAAAAAAAAATAGAATTTCCAAAATAATCTTCAATCGATTTCTAATATATTATATAATATACGAATAAACTTCTTCTTATATATGTTGACAATAATTTCGGATCATGCTGTCAGAATTATCTTGAATTCTAAGCATTAGAATGCCATGGTATCTGTTTGTATTTACATCCAAAGAGGTAATAAAAGAGCAATAACTCAGAATCACTGTAAGGATAATTCCATTAAAAGCTCATAACATGTTTGTGATCATTCTTAAATCATTCCACCTACAGATTTGAAATTGATTATCTATATAAACTAACAAATTTTAATGCATATTGAATATATATTGTAATATGAACCAGAGAGCAGAAAACCTAGCAAATTATGATTCACATCATTTTATAAATATAGATAGTGGTAGTTTTAGACAGAAGTTTGCAGATTTGACAATATAATAATAGTTTTTGGAAAAAGCTTTGGCATATTTTTACTAAGTGAATTATGGTAACAACAACCAGCTAATTTTTTTCTGTTGTTTTGTGTATGTAAAATCAAGTTTTTGTCAACAAAATCTCAAAGAAACGCTCGTTACAGTTGCTACAACAAGCTTAGGTAAGCCGTTACTCTATTATTGAAAATAGAGTTAAAAATGTTTGAAAATTGCATAAAAAAATACTTGATGCATGTTCATTATTAAATGAAATAAACAATTAAAAGTAAGTTAAAATAGCGTAATATAACTTAGTGAAATTTTGGAAAAAATACTAATTTTGTATTTTTATGTTAAAACATCTAAATTAAACTAGATAATTAATTTACAGCTTTATTATTAAAAACTTCAAAAAATAGATCTTTCAGGTTTTTCAATATACAAGATTATAAATCAATAGTTTAACCCAAAACTGTATACAGATCAATTTAATCAAATTGTTCTAAAAACTAGTAATGCATGGCATCGTAACTTAAGGCAAATTGCTCGAACTTCCCGCATTATTTGTGTAATAATTATCATTTGTACGCCAAAAGGCTTTTTTTACATTGGATCTCCGTAACCGCTAGACCTTCCTTTCCAAAAATGTACTCACTTTTTCATATCGTTAATACAAAATAATGCTTTTTGAATCATTCAAATCGGACAGACCAAAAACTGAATTACCATTTTTGGCACTTTTTGAACCATATCTTCGGAACGGCTAGACCTGCCTTCACGAAAAACTAATCAGCACGTCTCCTTATCAATACGAATCGAATGTTTTTTTAATTATTCAAATCGCGTCATCCGCGTTCCCGAAATCGTCGACGAAAATTTGTATCCGCACACACACACGTACAAATACACACACACATACATCCATTTTTTCTAAGGCATGCTAAAATATTCAGAAACCTTTAAAACGTAAAGATATATAAAAATTTTCATTTTCGATTTTTTTGCGATTACTATAACTTGTCCTACGGGAAGTCAATTATATATGATAATTTATGGGTTTAAGTAAAGCCAGACATAAGCATCATACGAAGAAGTAAAAAAATCAGTTTACCCCAAGCTCCTTTATACCAAAAATTTAAAAAAAAGCTAATCCATTGCAATCAAGCTCTGATGCAACATATGAAGTGAGGGCCAACATAAAAGAATTTGAGCTTTACAACCATATCATAGATCGTCCTCGGATGTAAGCAAATATATTGTATTAGGACATTAACGAGTCATAAAGACTAATGTACGATCCGAATAGTGGCTCCGACTATGGCTAGAAGATTGATATTGTTAATAAGAAGAAACGGTAATAAAACGATAATAATACGCCCTCGTGCCAGACTAATCAATATTGTGGGCGAGAGTATAAGCAAGTCGGTAACGACGTGCAAGTGGATTTAAATGTACATAAATTTATAAGAGAGAATGCGAATGGCTTGAAACGTATAAAAATCGTTCGGGTAATGCTGCCTTAATAAAGATTCATCGAGACAGTTTGATCGCACATCGGATCTTCGAAGTACCCATTCGGATTTTCTAGTGCACATTTAGATAAATTTCTGGTTCATTCAGATATTATCAATTCATATATTTGAATAATTCCCCATCAAAAAATATGTAGGGAAGACTGGGTACACTGTAAAGATAAGGTAGATAAGGTTGTGCCAGAAGGTGACAGTCGTAATAACATCTGAACTTCTAAACTATCCTGATTTTGAGATAGGGTCCACGATAAAGTATGTTCGTTCAAACAAGTTTCCATTATTGCATTGACTCTGCGCCCATCATTAACATGATTTGCAGATAGCATTGCTTTTAAAGAGTCAAAAGTAAGTTTTATGCTTGATTTCTTCTAATAATAACTGTTACTTGTATACACTTAGATCACTTTGTTTGTTATTTTTATGTAAGTTGAACATAAGTAGTTGCAAGCAAGTTGTTAGATCAAATTCACACTAATGGATTGATTCTAAATATTGACAAAAGCCATGTGATTGCTGTGCAGTCAGGCGTTTCTCAAAGTTGTCAGATAGAAAATCTAACCTAGAAAACACAAATGTCAAAATAATGATCTTAGATAACAGGACCTTTCTGACCCAGCTTCAAAACATAGGAGTGACGTTGCAGTTTATGTGTAAAACGCCTGAATGCACAGCAAATAATAACATTTTGACAGTATTTAGTATGATTCAGTAGCATTGTACTTTTGTTACGTAGTTATAGAATTTATTAAAACTCTCCTTCGATAATTCAGGTTGTTGGGTTATAATTTAACCCTTGTAGGTGTGGACTGTATTAAACACTGATTTGTTTGTATATTATGTATTTGTTGCAATTCTAATTACAATCACTGATTTGTTACTAAGTTATGATGAAAGAAGATATATTTATTTTTATTGGTTATTTACATGTTGTTAAGCGGACTTTACTTTTAGAAGTGAACAACTAGTTCAATTAATACACTGCCCCTCTACCAGGGGTAGCAACCATTCCGTGTAAAGCTTAATGCCCTGAAGTTTGTCACCTTCATGGCCAATATAATAATACCAAAAGACGTCTGAACAAGCATAATGTATAAAAGTTGGAGGCCTTGCAATAACATTGTTTATTGGATCTTCGGCCCATAAAACAATTTAAAACAAAATATCCTGATTAACTACTTTATGTAGACTAAAAAGTAAAAACCTATTTTATCTATTTCTGTTTCTCCTTTTTGTACTATCTCTTCTTTATGAAAAAAGTTTTAAATACAATATTTTTACTAATTTCGTTATAATTTTATTTATTTTATGATGTATTGAATTAATCACACATGATACTATCTTGTGGAAAATAGGTTTTACCTTTAGATACATTCTTTCTTAATATGTTTCATAAATGAACTGGAAATATCTCATATTTTATTTTAATCTTCTGCCAATTTGAATTATATGGCTTTTCATTTATAGTTCAATTTGCAAAAAATATTGCTTAATAAAATTTCAAATTGCCCTGTATTTTGATTATTCAAAATATCATGCATTTTTGTAAACGACCTATTGAATACCGCTATACTTGTTCACTATATAATAAAATTATTGTTGTATATTTGTCTATATATTTTTGATTTATATAAGAATAAGCGAATTTGTACTCTTTGCTGTTGGTTCACCTACTTTCGTTCGTTACAAATTCGATATAACAAATTATGGTCATTATTTTACTATCATAGGTTCTGACATTCACTGTTATTTCTGCTTTGTTCTCTCAACCTTTCTTCATTAACCTTTAATTTAGAATTTTGTTGTGAAGCATCAATATGATCTTGATATCGCGTATTGAAAACTAAAGCGACTTAAGTCCCATGGAACTACAAATCTCACGATATCTATTTTTGTGATTTATCCATTCATAAAATGAACTTTAAGACCTGATAATTATTTTATTGATTTGTTCCGATGACTGGGATAATGTAATATTACATATGACTTGAAGAATTTTCGATGATGCGTCACTATAAAATTAGCATTGAAATTAGAGTAAATATATGACATTACACAGCATCTGTTCAGTCCAAATAGAAGTACCAAAGTAATACATATTTATATTAAGATAATTATAAACATGAAAATAATGTATTTGTGATTAACAAATAATTAGGTAGATACAAGTTACTAGTCATGACATGTTTACCTTCAACAATCTAGAACATTAATCGACTAAACTAAAAGTAGGGAAAGTTGAATGTACATTTTCTTAGAATTATATTATTATCAGAACTAAATCAGAAGTGTATGCAAATTTAAGATTCATTGAACAGAAGAACTTGAATTAGATAATCTAACATTAAATGCAAAGCACATAAAAAAAGTAAATTGGTAATATATAATTCTCATTCGTTTCATACTAATGGCGAGATGAAAAAAATGTAAAAATTCTAAAGATTTTTTATATAGTTAAAATAAATAATCATAACCCTTTCCACTCGGATGCCGCCGCTCCACCGGCAAAATTCATATAAATCTTCGAATTGCGAGTGGAAAGGGTTAACTTTGCAATTTAGTTAGAAAATGTTCATACAATAAAAATAATATGAGAAAAAGTCCTCGGAAGCATTTCGAAAAGGTTTCTTTATTGTGTTGTAGTTTATTGTAATCATATATACAGGTCGTCGCCCAAATATAAGCACTTAGATCTATAAAATAAGAATGATTCAATTTAGGGTATTTATAATAATTTATTGATAATTTTTAATACAATTGTCCTTAATTATTCATCTTTTAATTTTTATTGATTATTAATTACAAAGGCCACAAAATAAAGAAATGTCTGTTTTGGATATGCAGTATATCCAGCATATATGCAGTTTCCATTGTAGTTTTTACCGCTGAACACGAATCTTTAAAATTGGAGGTCAAATGGCAAAAAATTGAAAAAATAAATAAATAAACGACAAAATTCCAATCTAGTAATTCTTTTGCATAATACTAAAAACTAGTAATCTAGTAATTTATTCGTTTCCTCCCCATTTCACCTTAAATAACTATTGAGTTTCAATTAAATGATCTTTGAGTTTTTTTGTGTAATTCAGCAGTAATTTGCAAACATAATTCCTTTCCATTGCCCCTGGGAAATCTGCAACCATGTTTGCAATTTGAATACCTAATGATGTGTTGGCAAAATACTGCTGTATTCTACAAAAAACTTAGATCATTTAAGTACTCAATAAGTACTCAATAGTCATTTAAGGTAGAAAAGGAAAGGAAATGACAAAAATTATAAGAATTTTGTATGATCAGAAAAATTACTAGATCGAAAATTTGTTTCAATTTTGGCCATTTGACTCCCAATTTTGACTTCAGATTCATGTTCAGCCGGTTAAAAACTATATTGGAAAACAAACCTCACACCCAATACGACAACTTTTTTTATTTTGTGGAACCTGTGTTATCAATTATCTACAATTCCTTGAACGTTAAAATGCTGTACGGAAGTTCCAGCAATTTTCCCTAAGACAACAATGCCATGCACCGCAATATAAATATCACCATTCAATCTTATCAAAATTAGTAACTTGGTTCAGTAAAGCTGCTATGTGTCAATCTAGTTTATTATTTATTCAAAATCTTATAAACCTGTATGAGTACAATCGACTAACAAATTGCCGTATCATTTTTTTATTCAATTTAATTCTCCGTTCCTCTATTTGTCGTAGTGTTAAAAATCGAAGCGACATTTCATGTCCAAATCGCAAAAGGAATAAATCAACAACGGATCCAATACAAGGCGAGGTTCATCATACGAAGATGGAAGATGTTATTCGTCTCAACCTCAACCCACACGCACAATGGCCAAGCACACCCACTTATTATTCAACAAGATAACATTTTTAAACATGAGAGCGGCGGAATAATAATAATAATCGGTTTAAAATCGAAAATATCAGGAAGACTTCAATACTGAATGTGAAAGGATCCAACCAATCCTAGGTGACATCACCGCCAAAGTGGCAGAATAGAAAGCATCCGCTCGTACTGAATTTGTATTTGGTGGCTGGTGGTGCCACCAAATCAGTGTCAGATATTTTTTTCTAAATTTCGACTGTTTGTTATCAGAAGATTCGGAAAGGTGCATCCGATCAATCTAATGCAGTAATAAAATGGAAGAATTTGGGGTAATCTCCAGTACCATAACTGGAGTTCTTACAACAATTGCCAGAGCTTGCAGAAGATAATTCTCGGATAAAATAGAAATGTTATGTTACAGCTCTATAATCGTATGAGTTGGTAATAATGGACTGTTAAAAAACTATGACTACTGTGCGATCCAGCCTTTCACACATAAAAGCCTCCAAAAGACCCAAACGGTTTGTGTCCAAAAGACCAACTTCAGATATTAACTTTAGTTGGATTTCACATATGTTTTATCAAAGTGACAACAGAAAGTACCACTTATGATAAAATTGATGTCTGACATTTTTAGCTTTTGGAGGTTAGGTTTTGGAAGTAGATTTAGAAGTAAAGCACTTGATAGCACAGCAGACACATTTAGCTTTTTGGCAGTTTGTGACTGCCTACTCATACGATTATAGACCAGTATTACAGTATTTCTATTTTATCTGAGAATTGGCCCCATTGTGATATGATTGCTATTAGTTACTAAATATTAGTTATTAGTAATAGTTACTCAAAAAAATGCTACGAAAAATAAGGTACCTAGAATTTTCTTTTAGACATCCTTGCCACTAAAACAAAAATTACACGATATGATTAATTAACTTCTAATATATAATAGTAGATAGTTTGGAGCAATATTCTAGAGCACAAAATGAGCAATTAACGACATTATCCAAAAACATTCACTATAATGATTATTTAATGTAAATATGAGGTGGTTTATTAGGTATAGATAGATTAGTTGCTAGAATGTTGTATTTTTTCGAACTATTTTTGATCCAGCAACTATACCTACTATGACCAGACCAAACTGCAACAGAATGACTAATTTATTTATTTATTTATTTTATTTTAAGTTATTGAATCTTGCAGTTTATTGATCTTTAACCATTCCCAAATATCAATTTCTCCGCCAATGGATAAAGACGAAAAGGTCCCGTTAGATGACTCCCCACTCATTAGGTTGGGCTGCAGGTTGTCATTTTACGACATTTTCGAAAATAATTTTGCGCAACTTCTTGAAAAGTATCAACACATCATATCGGATTTGTCTTTTACCTCGACCCTAATATTTTTGTAATAAATCAAAGATTTATCGTCGTAGAATATCTTCGGGGATTGAAAGATTCTCATGTAACTAATAACATTTCCAAGAAATTCAAATTGAAATTGATATCATAGAAATCTTAGAAATATACAATCATCAAAAATGGCAAAACAAAGTAAAAAAAACTTCCCGTACTGCAATAAGGAATAAAATAGATTCAGGAACAAAAATAATCAGTAAAAATAACTAGACCACCAGATTACCTGTCTACCTATCAATATATCTACATATCTCTCTGCCTAATTGTCTACCTGTTCACCTGATAACCTGTCTACACATTTACCTGTTTATCTGCCTGCCTACCTATCTATATATTGATCTATCCTTCCAGTTCACCTTTTTCTATTTAAATTTTCAGCTTTTCATGATTTACAATTGAAACAAATAGACCTAGACATAGACAAAAAATATATTTGTTGAAATTTGGCAACAAAATGGCACAGATAATAACAATAAACAAATACACTTATTCAATTATACGACAAGGAAGCAAAGGTGAAAAAGCTAACGGGTACAAAATAGAAACGCTTCCTCAATTATGCATTAAGGAAACAAAGAAAAAATAAATTTACTTATAGAATATGTACTCTATGACTTCTGCATAAAGTGCATCCTCCGGGCAAAATTTAATATTAATGATTGATGCAATATTAATAATGAAATAATTCGCGTGCATACAACAATATAAAATGAAAAATTGCAAGTCCGTGTCCTATAAAGCTTCTGTATTCATGATTGCTTAAGGCAGACAATTCTTGCAAAATCATCTTTATTAAGTGCTGCAAAGAAGATAATAAGTATCCCTATTACCACTCTCTAAGAAGCGAGAGAGTATTTTTGCATGCTAATAAACGTATTATGCATTTTTAATCAAAAAGAACTGTTACTTCGCAAATTGCAATCAAAACATTACAACGCGAATAACAAGGTGGAAAAACAAGGAAGTGTGCGTTGTTGAGCAAACAGTACGAAGAGGTCAAAATTATTTTAATGTTCAGAAAATACAGAAACTTATTTTATTCATATTATCAAGAGTTTTCAATTTTTGAAAACCAAAGTGAAAACATAATAGAACCAAGTACAGGCTGCTCTCGTTATCAAAAATATGACAGTCATACTATACTGATTTTAAAATAGGGTCCAACTAGAGAAAGATGAAGTATGTTTGTTCGATTAAGTTTCCATTATTGCATTGAGTCAGCGCCCTACATTAACATGATCTGTAGACCTCATTGCTTTTAAAGACAAAAGTAAGTTATTTTGTTCGAATTTTTCAAATAATAACTGTTACTTGTATACATATAGATCACTTTGATTATTTTACTGTAAGTTGAACACTAGTAGTTAATTACCAGCAATTAGTTTTGTTTTATGTGACATGTATTTCTTGTCCTTTTGGGTGAAATTTAAATAGATGAAAAAAATACCAAAGAGGAAGGGAAAGGTAATTTCAATACCAAAAAACAAAATATGTCGTGTTTAAAATTATGTTCTATAATATATTGTCAATTATATTTAAAAGTTTCTAATAATAAAAGTCGTTATAATCCATTTTGGTGTTTATAGCTATTATTTTTTTTAACTTCCCGTAGGGTACGTTCTTGTAATATCTTCACGTTTTGAAGGTTTTTACAGATTTTAGCATATCTTAAAATAAATTGATGTGCGTGTGTATGTATGTATGGATACAATTTTTCGTTTACGATTTCGGACGCACGGATCAACCGATTTGAATAATTCCAAAAATATTCGTTTTCTATTGATAGGGAGACTGCTGATTTGTTTTTGGCAAATGCAGGTCCTGCCGTTTCAGAGATACAAAGCAAGGAGTGCAGATAATAGAAATCAAGTTTCTCAGAGAACAAAGCATCCGATTTGAATGGTCAAAAAAACATTATATTTGGAATGATGGGAAGAAGTGGTGATTAGATTCTGGCAGAGGCAGGTCTAGCCGTTTCGAAGATATGGTACTAAATATGCATAAAATTACAGTTTTTGAGAAAACTAAGCATCCGATTTGAATGATTCAAAAAGCTTTCTGCTTGTGTTGACGAAACGATTGCTTTTGGAATTTTTTTTTTAATTTCTAAAAATGTTTTAACTAACTTTTATTCTTCAAATATTTATTTATGGTACGGGAAGTTCCAGCAATTTTCGTTAAGTTTCGGTTGTTGCAGTTTTAGAATTGTAAATATTTGGGCAAATAAAAAAAATATAGTGGCATATAGAATAGTATATCGTTTTACTTTAAACAGCCTTTTGGAAGGCGTCAATTATCATTTTTATAAATTTAAAATTATGGAAACTACTCGTAAGTTCGCAGTATTCAAATTGATGTAAATTCTCATTTTTTTTCTAAATCAGGTCAAAAATAATTTATAGTAATTTTTTACTTATCCACATCATTTTAACGATTTTTCTAGTAACTTTAAATAAAATTCATGTGATTGAATATATTAATTCTGAATGTGTCTCAGATTGCAAAAGTTTCCATTCTTCTTATAAACGGCGATGTGAAAAGCAGCGAATTTCCATTGGGACAATGTTAGATGATCCGTTAAAGAAACGGTACTATGCACGACTATTATAAACAGATTAAATCGATGTATATGCATAATAACTATCTAATAAAATGGACATCATAATGGAAAACAGTTATCCTAGCAAAATCTTAATCCACCGACCAACTGAGTAACTTTTTGCAGTAGGTAATGATGCATTAAAGAGTGAAAATTTATTTGCAAGAAATTTATTGGCGATAGAAAATTTTATGAGATACTAAATGATTGAAAATAATCTATCTATTTAGTTCAGATGGATATAAAAAGTATAGTGCAGTAATAAATGGTGTTAAATTGTTCCGAGCAGTTCTGTGAGATATTGGAAAAATATTAAATATGGTTCAGATAGAATTTGTTACATAGATGTTAAAAAAGTACTTAAAACTAAGAGGGTGTCCATTAATCACGTGAGAGAGTTTTTAAGGATTTTTGGATCTCTCCTCCCCCATCAAACATCACGTGTATTTTTAGTAACATGATAAAACTGTAAAATTTTTGAATTTTTCTTAAAAATGTTTGAATTTAAAAAAAAAAAACAGTTAAAACCCCTCCCTCCCCCACGTGATATTTCGTGATTTTTTCTTAAACCCCCCCCCTCCCCTAAAAACCTCACGTGATTAATGGACGCCCCCTAAAAAGTGCAAATGTGCAAACGCAAGTGTTAATGCCAATAAACATAAAATTAATCCATTTTTTTTTTGTTAATTATTCCTGGTATGTTGATACATTTCTGACTTTGTTTAAATATTTTATGAAGTTAACGAACGATTTAATATTGTTTAATACATACATATAATAAACCATCAAATTTTGAAGGGCGACAATGATCAAAATTAAATTTCAAAGAGTTTCTATAACTTTGACTAGAAAAAAATATTATGAATTATGATTACTAATTAATTGAGGTCTTAAAACTATAAAGAATATTTATGTATGTATAATAAAATATTACAGCCTATTCGTATCTTCTAAAAATTTCGCAAGGTAAAATCGCAATATAGTGCTAATTGTAAAGTTATGCATTTGCAAAATTACCGGTTGCAATTAACTCGAGCAAATAAAGCCTTCTTCTAGGCATTTCTTCTCATATTATACAAATAAGATAAATTATAAATTTTTCATAAATTATTAATGATTTTAATTATAATTATTAGAAAGTACCTGATACCTTATCTTATGGTATTTGAAATATAACTTATTGTAGCATTCAAAAATAAAAGAGACTCTTGGCATATTTTAAATGCACAAATTTATGATAATTTTTTACTTTATAATTACTTGACAATATATTTATCTAAACATCACGGCCAATTCTGCCGTAAAATAGACCAAGGCTATGTTACACAGCGTTTATCATACAAAATGGTACTAAAAACTTTCAAAATGATTCAGAATTCTAGATGGTGCAGTTATCATAAAATTATTTCTTGCTTTGTTTTAATGCAAAATACGCCTGATCGCACGGCAAATGCCCCATAAATTTAACCCAAAAAATTGATTTATTGACTCTATTTACTCTTCTTCCAACTAAAGCAGAAATGATTCGCCATTCTCTATAAATATTATAATTAACAATATTAATAGAAAATCAAGAAAGATGATTTATTTATTGCTGCTGAATAGGAAACTATAAAAATAAATGAGCATTATGATTTGCAAATCGAATCGAACAGTAGATCGTAATCGATAATTGATTGGAGCCGACGAAAGGCAACTGTCGCTTCTAAAAAAAAGTCATTTGTATTAATTAAAAATTGTTTATGACTCCGGATAATGGTCTATCAATACAATAATTGAGATAAGATCTCTCGAAGTGTAAATCATTTCGACTTTCACTGATCTCGCCGGTTTCATTTATTTTTATTGTTGGGGTATTATGATCCTTATAAAGACGTTTTAACGACTTGATTTGAAGCATTATTCAAGAATTTAACAATTGGTAACGTTAAGAAGTTGATTATATCTGGTTCAGCACTGATTGCCAATTATTCGATTGGTTGCGCTTTTACTGAAATAATAAAAGAACTCATTTTGATATACTAATTCGTGAAATTCGTTTAGCAGATCCTGTTGGAACATTTAAATCAAAAGCACAATTAACCGTAAACGAAGATGGATTTTAATTGCACCATATCAAATAAGTGATACAAAGTCAATAATCTCAAAAGAATGTGGCATGTTCATTTGTTCACAATTAAGTTGATTTAAATTGCCAAAAAATTTCTTTCAAATATAAATTATATGACTTTTTGATTCTACTTTTCCTACTAATGTATCAGAATTTTAATAAAGAATAGACATGAATTGACTAAAAATGAAGCTTTATCACATTTTAGAAATGTGAGATAATAATCGACCTGCCCTAGGCCAGGTCTAAGAGCTGTGTTTAACTTCAACTCGATTCAGGGAAGAATAGTGTGAGAGACTTCTCATTGCCATTAGAAAATGGGCTATTTTCAATTGAAAATATATTTTTGATCTACATTATCAAGTGAAAATTGATGACTGGCGACCTGTACACACAAGGCAGTGCGGTTAACCGTTACGCCATAGAACACCCATTCGGGAAGTACTATTACAAAATAATGGAACAAATATTTTTGGAACCAATCAAATTGGTTGATCCGTGCGCCCGAAAACGTAGACCATTTATTTCATATATACATACACACACACATACACATGCGTTTTTTTCTGAGGTATTCCAAAATGTTCAGAAACCTTCAAAACGTGAAAAAATGTAAAAATTTTCAATTTCGATTTTTGGACAATTACAATTACTTACGGGTAGTTAAAAATGAACAATATAACTCACAACTAAAAAAATCGGTCAATATAACAAAAAATTACAGAATAAAATATAGAAATAATGCAGGGATTAAATACAGATAAATATAGATGGGAAATTGGACAAGAAAAAAATATGCCGATTGAACAATCTCTGGTTAAACTTGAAAAAAGAACATTATAAAGATTTTTACAACGAATATAAAATAGCAAAATTGGTGATCAAATGGTTAATCAATTTGCATACATCTTCAAACTGTGCTAAGTAATAAAAAAAATTGAAAGTTATATTTCCTGTAATCAATCTTCTAAATTATTTATTTAGATAAAAACAAATAGCATCCGCATATTCTATTCAAGCCAGTATCAAAATAAAATGTCAATTCAATACATTTTTCAACCAGATAACAAAAAAAAAGTTAATTAATTCTTTAGCAATCAGAAAGTATTTAAATGGCTATTAATTGCAAACCACTACTGAGAACAAATATGAAGAAAATGATCATAGCTTTTTTATCGTGTTGATAAAATTCTTTATTATTTAGTAGTACAATGAACAATGATTGCATGTAGATAAATTGATTGATAATTAATAATAGTTGATAGTGAACGAAGATTATATTTTTTGTATCAGTATTATGTATTAAAAGAAGTAGCAAAATGCGCTGCATCACTAAAACTTTCGCTTATATATTTTTTTAAGTATAAATATTGGTAATGGAATAATTATTGGTAAAAAACTAAATGAATAAATAATTATTTAATGTTTTAATAGAAATTTCTAATATGATTGAATACAGTACAAAACTATCGATTTTTTTTAGATAACAACCCAGATACGGTAAAAATTTTACATTAATAAAGAAATATAAAAATATAATATTTACTACTATTTCAAAGTCACCAAATTAACTATTAGCCATACAAATGGTTAAAATAGAGTAATTATTATTGGAGATTTAAAAAACAAAAATCAATTCAGAATATTGGAATATGTCTGAATGAATTGAAAGTAGTTTGTCTATTTTATCATATAAATTCATTTGCTTCTGAAGAAGATAATTACCTTGTAAAATACTTTAAATTAAATTATATGATTAATACTCTAAAACAATTTTTTCTACAAAAACATCAATGATCATCAGTGAGATAAGTTTTCCAATCAAGCTTTTTAGGTTTAAATGCCACATTTTTCACTAAACTAATAATAAAAACCGTATTCAGAAATGTATATATATATAGAAGTAGACTTGAAGATTTGAATTCAAAAATTAATATCGAAAATTTGGCAGAAAAATTGTTAAAATAATAATGTTAATATATAAAAAAAATAATAAAATGTTTAAAATGTCCGATGATCTCTTTTACTGAATAAATTGTGACAAAAACGTTATTTTATCAAAAAATTGATCAGGTTATACTCCTTTTCTAAATCATTGTAGTTTAATTAGATTATTTCATTTATAGATGTATGTTTATTACATCTCTATAATCGAATATTAAATTATATACAATTTTCTAAATAAAATAATTCTATGTTTTATATGAAATTGACAAAATTTTAATATGCATTTCATATTTTCGGATAACTATCATAATATCAAGAGAACATAATAATCAATTTTACAAGAAACGTGCTATAAAAATAAATGCAAACCATTTTTTACAGATCTGGGAAGTCTGCTACTGAGAGAGATTATATAAAATGTAAAGTGTATGTAATAATAAATGAATGAATTGTGTATCAATTAATATAATCCATAAAATGTTCCTATCTTAAATTAAATGCGTTATCCTGTCCTATCTTAAACTCAATTTCCACTGTATTGAGAAAATGTATTTTTGCATTAGGAACGTTAAAAGCCATATATAAAATAATGGGGCAATTTTATCGTAAAATAGACCAATGTTATGCCAAGGCTATGATACAATGCATTTTTTTTATATAAAATGATACTAAAAAACTGTCAAAATGCTATGTGGTTGCTGTGCAGTTAGGCGTATTAGATATTGAACCTAAACTGAAAAACTCACAAACACCAAAAAAAAATATCACAAGTGCATCTTTCTGATACATATCTGATAACATATGAGTAGCACAGCAAATGAAGAGCAATTTGGCAGTTTTTAGTACCATTTTATATGAAAAGCGCAGCTTAACAGGGCCTTGCCATAACATTGGTCTATTTTACGGTAGAATTGGTCCATATACATTTAAAATTTTAAATTCATTTTCAACAATATTGGTCTGCAAATGGCTCACTGTAATTCCTCTTTAGAATGTTAGAGGTAAATCGCACATAATGCCTACTGCCACAAAACGAATAATTTCTAATTCTCGAACATTACTCATAGCATCTTTGAGAAAACTGTTATTATTCGATATTTATCGTGAGTTGAAATGCACACGTATTCCACACATAATAGAGCTAGGCCCATTAATCTGAGCTAAAAGCGATTGCGTATTAAAAATCGCTTTCACGCCGAGCTTTAACGTCCATTTAGTGGAATAGCCGGTGGAAAATAGATGACAATGATAATAAACAAATCTTATACCTTAACATCCCTTTCATGTTATCAAGAATAGCAATAGAGAAGACCGGGTACGGTAGTGACAGTGGTCATAATAGCTAAACTATACTGATTTTGAGATAGGGACCAAAGGGAGAAAAATGAAGTATGTTTGTTCGAACAAGTTTTCATCACTGCCTTGAGTCAGCACCCTACATTAACATGATCTGCAGGTCGAATTGCTTTTAATGAGCCAAAAGTAAGATTTTGTTTCATACAGATTGATCACTTTGTTTCTTATTTGACTGTAAATTGAATATTAGTAGTTAATTACCAGCAATTAGTTTTGTTTTATGTGACACGTGTATGTTGTGACATGTATTTCTTGTCCTTTTCAAATGAAATTTAAACAAATAAAGAAAAATCTAACTTAACTAAAATCTCAAGTACGAAAGAGAAAGAGAAAGGAAAATTCAATACAAGAAAGCAAAAAATTTCACAAAAATTTCTTGTTTAAAAATCATGTTTTGTTATTAATCATTGCTATATTATATTCTTAAACTTTGTAATGATTATATTGTGTTGTGTTTCCTATTTCTGACAACAAAGGTCGTTATTATGTATTTTGTTGTCCATACCTATTGTCTTTCAACCTTTCAACTATTGTCCTGAGGATGTGGACGGTTCTGACACTCACCTTTTTTGTATGATTTAATTTTATGACTAATCCATCGTATTTAACGACAGTATTTCAGTGAAAATGATAAATATGTCAATCTATTTACTGTGCGATCAGGCGTATTTTACATATAAACAAGCAAGGACAAATGTTATGATAACAGAATTCTAGATGATCCAGTTATCATAACGTTCATCCTTGCTTGTTTATATGCAAAATACGCCTGATCGCACGGCATAAACATTTTCATAATTTTCAATACCAAGAACAAGCAGAGAGAGCGTTGCCATGACATTATTTTATTTTTTTAATTAAATTTAATTAAATTAATTTTTTTTCAGCTAACTATTAAATTAACAAAAGAGGCTCAACTGTACCCAGTCTCCCCTACGATACTAGTTGAATCCAAAAAAAATATTAAATTTGGCTGATAAAATTCGCATTAAATATAGACATAGTTTTATTATTTAAAAAAATTGTAAATAAAAATCATTTCAAGTCAATATTAAAAATATTTATTATCCCAACTTCGAAAAGATAGAGAATGCAAAACTTACAGTTGCTAACTATAAATTGAGTACAAAATTAATAATCAAAGTATAAAATAATTCAATTGCAAGTATTAAAAGCTAATTAATTACACTATAAACGGTTTTGCAAACTGTTAACAAATTTTGTAGGGAAATCAGAATATATTGATCACTTCAATGTAATTATGAAAAAAAGTGCATTTTGTATGTGCTCAATAGTATTGATTTGATATCAAATATTAAGTCAATACTGTAAAGCAGTGGTCGGCAAACTGGAGTAAATTACCCCAAATGGTATAAAGATAGAATTTTTTAGGGTAAAAATTATGTATTTTTTAATGATTTTTATTAAACACTCTTCCCTATGGGCAACAAAAGAACATCAACTTAGACAAAAATATTTGGGGGTAATTTTTAAAAACCTCACTGATCGCTGCTGTAAAGCTTTCCAGCTCGTGGACTATAGTAATGTTGTTCTAATAAACGTGATAAATGAGTAACTTATTAAAAGATATTAATATCTTCACCGTTGATAAGCAACGCGTTCTTGGAGAAAGTGCGAGTATTCTTATAAAAAAGGTTTAAGTTAAAATTGATGTGTTTTTAAAGTATTGCAGATATAGGAAGCAAATCAGGTGCGAACCCCGCGGCCAACGCAATTTACCAGATCATTCGAATTAATTTGTCGATTGCATTTAATTTATTAAGAGATACTTGTAAAAGTCGCTCAATGGCTGCAGGAATTGATGCTGTAAATGATATTAATCATTGCAAAAATTATTAACGCACGCCTTTGATATTACTCATTGACGGACATATGAGTTTGATTAATATGAAGAATTGCATAAGTAACAGGAAAAGTATTCATATAAAATCTTAGTAAAGATAATTAACTGTTTTGCAAGATTATGAATGAGATCACTCATTGTAATTAAAATAAATATTTCTTATAAGTTACAGTAATCGCAAAAAAATTGAAATTAATTTTTTTATATATCTTTACGTTTCAGAGGTTTCTAAACATACTTTAGAAAAAATGGATGTATGTGTGTGTGTGCGGATACAAATTTTCGTCGACAATTTCGAGAGCACGAATCAACCAATTTGAAAGTATTCAAAAACATTCCAGGCATTCCAGTCGTTTCGAAGATACTGAACAAAAAAGTGCCAAAAATCAGTTTTTGAAAGAACGTTCGATTTGAATAATTTTACCAAAAAAAGAAACATTTTACCTGTCTTGGCAGAATGAAGAATTGACAAAATTTTTGGGAAGGCGGGTTCAGCAGTTTCGGAGATCCATAAAAAAAAAGTTTTAAAAAAAATGTCATTTGGCGGTCAAAAATTATCATTAGACATATGCACAATGAGCAACCAAATATTTTATAGCGATTTTATGAAAGTACAAATTTTGTTTTCATTTCTTTGGGTTCCGTACCAAGATTTATGATATTCAAAGTTCACTAAATTATATAATCAAACAAATGGCATTATCAACAATATAGAGCACCTGACTTGAATAGATTTCAAGTCAAAAAAATCAAGATTTTCCGGAAAAAAATCAAGAATTTAAAAAAAACAAGATTTTCAAAAAAAATTAAACCCTCTAAAAATTTACCCTTTAACTTACGATACGAAAAGTTCCAGCAATTTATTTCAAAGCACGATACCATGCATTATTAAGTATAATAAACATGTAATAAACGTAGGTAAAATTAACAGTCATATTATAGTATAATATTGTAAAAACATATTTTTTGTGTACATAATCAGTACGTAAAAACTGAACTGAAAAAAATCTAATATTTATTATAACTAACAATCATATTATAACATTGTGACATAAATACTTCTAAAAATGTATTTTATTCGAGTGTGTAAGTAATCCATAATCAGTACGTAAAAACCAAATCGAATGTACTCCGCCTTAACGAAGAGCGCATTCCAAAATTTGATCAATTTTTATAATTAAACCACAGATCGTAAGCTTATAATTTCAGACTATAAAATATCAAAGTTTTATTAAAATATCAAATTTCAAATCAGTGTTAGTTTATTACATTATTCAGTGTGATTCTTATCTCTTACCAACAATGATCCCAGTTGTACTATTTAACAGGTCCTAAAAAAAATTCTTCAAAACAATTTTTCCGATTGCTGATACTATTGATTTTAATAGTTGAAAGAGTTGTATCTCTTGTTATCCTTATATAAGCTTTTGTATTACTTTTTTTATAGAACTTTATAAGTTTTTTTCCTAAAGTGTAATATGACTAATCACCATCAACAAATCTATTCGACATAGAAATTTATAACATAGAGCTAAAGTTGACAAGCAAGCAACCACAAAATTAACGCCATAGATAAAAGAAGAGTATTAACACTGACGGTCCAAAGTAAATAAATCAAAGATTGGATTTTTCCCAATTATATTGGCCACTAGCGCCAAACGGATGCCTACAGCCGAAAATCCAAACTATATTTAGTAAAAGCGAACTTCTCATATTAAGTAATCTAATAATTTATAAGTAAGCTTATAATTTCAGATCATAAAATTTCAAAGTTTTATCAAAATATCAAAAGTCAAATCAGGGCTAGTTCATTACATTAGTGTGATTCTTATCTCTTACCAATAATGATCCAGATTTGACAGTTCTTAAAAAAATTCCTTCGAAATAATTTCTCCAAGTAATGAACCTGTTGATTTTAATAGCTGACAGAGCTATTGTACCTCTTATGTTGTCCTTGTAAGTTTTTGTATTACTTTTTTATAGAAATTTATAAGTTTTTTTCTGAAGTGCAGTACGACTAATCACTAGGCTAATCACCATCAACAAATCTATTCGGCATAGACATTTATAACATAGAGCTAAAGTTGACAAACACACAAACACAAAATTAACACCATAGATAAAAGAAGAGTATTAACACTGACGCATCATAGTAAATAATATCAAAGATTGGATTTTACCTAATTATCAACTTGCCACTAGCGCCAAACGAGCGCCTACAGCCGAAAATCCAAACTATATTTAGTAGAAGCAAACTTCTTATTTAAGTTATCTATGTGCTCGCTAATTGGCAATCGAACAGGTGATTGCCAATTGCATTGAAAGTAATTCACAAAATAAATAGAAAAGAAAAAAGGTTGAGTTATTGTTCGTGAAGCTACTTAAAGTGCAATAAAATGGCAACAACCTGCAAACTAACCGATAAGAGTTTCAGAGAAACAATTAATAGAATAATTATAGAGTTTTGGATAACTACTTCTTCTCCGCGAAAAGTGATAACCATTCCTGAATGTGAAGGCAACCGTTTGACAATTAACATATACGAAATAAATAGTTTAAGAAAGAAAGAATTCAAAAAGAAAGTGACCTTTATGTTATTAAAGCCTGTTAAAAAGAACTCAGCTTCCATTGAACGCAATGGAAGGATCTTGAGAATAAAGGCTACTAAGTTGGTGCCAGAACTGTGGAAAGAGCTGGATGAGAGGTTGCAAAGGAGAACGCCATTTTCTGGAGAACGCAGAATAATGTGATTAATAGTAGTATTTTTCTTTTTGTTAAAACTTAATGCATTTTTTTTAAATGTAAAAATATATTACTAATATAGTAAAAAAATAAGCATAAAATATATTTGTTTGAATTTTAGAAATAAGTTGAAACAGTGTCATTCATAATTTATAACTACTTCTAAGGGGGCGTCCATTAATCATGCGAGGTTTTTAAGGGGAGGAGGGATGTGTGTTTGACAAAAAAATTACAAAATTTCACGTGGAAGGGGAAGAGGTATAGTAAGATATCACGTAAATTTATTCTTTACCTGATTTTTTTTTCAAAAATCAAAATATATTGAAAATTTATCATATTCTCTCGTAACCAGAAATACACGTAATGTTTGCTGAGGAAGGGCGGCGGGGGGGGTTAATTCTTAATAAATCGGTCACGTGGTTAATGGACGTCCCCTAAGTGGCATTTTGCATTAAGGCTTATTGCATAAATAATCAACTTAATCAATAAAAATAGAGATTCAGCTAGTTTGATAAAACATTCAACTATTTATTTTAAGCATAATATTTTCACTAAAAAATAATCAATACGATTTCCAATTAAAACATACTTACAATATCTGTAATTATATAAATTTTATAACTTTATTTAAAATATTTTATTTTAACTATTTTGTGTTCTAAAAATGTATTTTATTTAAGGTGGACGTCAACTGTAATCATTAACTACACCTACGAAATACCACAAAATGACACGTATTTGCATAACAGGGGGGGGTTTGACAAAATATCACGAAATATCACGTGGGGGAGTGAGGGGTATAGCAAGATATCGCCTGTATTTATTTTTTACCTGAATTAAAAACCCAAACATTTTCAAAAACAAAATCAAAAATTTTGCAATTTTATTTTCGTAACTAAATTTATACGTGATGTTCGTTGGAGGAGGGGGGGAGTCATTTGGGGGGGTCTTTGACAAAAAATAACAAAATATCACATGGAGGGGGGAGTGGAAATATTATCAAGTATCACCAAGGTAAGTCGTAATATAGAACAATGTTATGGCAATGCTATGTTGCGTTCCAGTTTTAGTACAAAATGCTACTAAAAACTGTCAAAATGTTATGCATTTGCTGTGCGATCAGGCGTTTTGTTATGCATTTGCTGTGCTTCGAATTCAGCGTTTGTTTTGAAATATAGTTTCTGTAATTATAATACACGTGCTTTAAACATTTAATTTTTTACAACATTATATACTCTTTTAAAAACATATGTGATTGTGTTGAAAATGTATTTTATAATTTTTTCCTCATTCCATTTATTCTAATTAATCAGGTTTATCTTTTGCATTTTATGTATTTATATAAATACTATCTGGAACTAAACTTAAGGGTAATTTTTTTTGGCTACGGTTGGTGGCAACCTCTATGATATGCTTAAGCAATTATAATTGATGTGATATCAAAACGGCCGTGTTTGCAATCTACTTATACTTATCTATGATCAAGCCATATCTCAATTTGTTCTTTTGCTTTTGACGTTACTGCGTTTTCTACATTAGATTTTCTATCTAAAACGCCTGACTGCACTGCAATCATATAGGACAGTTTTTAGTACACAGACCAAAATTTAATTTCATTTAGATGTTCTTGGGAGTAAACAGATATGAAGGTAGGTTGGTCATCAGGAAATAGGTATGTGGACTATCAGTCCAGTAGTCTAGTAAACTGGCAGATAAGCAAAGAGGTAAACAGATAAATAGTTGAACTAGGTAGATAGACAAATACGTAGACGTATAAACAGGTAGACATGTAAATTGGTGGACGGGTAAACTGGAAGACAGGTGAACTGGTAGACAGGTGAACTGGTAGACAGGTGAACTGGTAGAGAGATGAACTGGTAGACAGGTAAACTAGTAGACAGGTGAACTAGTAGATAGATTAATACGTAGATATGTGTGCAGATAAACAGATCAACAGTTAGATATGTAGATTTGTAGACAGGTAATTTGGTGAACAAGTAGACAGTTACTCAGATAGATATATATTCACAGGTAAACAGGTAGACAGATAAACTGGTAGACTAGTTAATTTTTGTATTATATATACCTAATATGCACAATTTCTTTTGAACTGTTCAAGGTTTTCTAAAAAAAAATATTCATAATGAAAAATTAAAATTTATTTTGTAAAGTAAGAACTTAAGAAGAATTTATGATAGTTTACTGATTTTATTAATAATTTTAAATCATTGATCAATTTTTATTGATTATTTTCATTCCTCGAAAGTTTAATTACGGAACGGAAAGTTCCAGCAACTTGCACTAGGGCCTGATTGCATGCACCACTAGTTTTATTCAATATATCATGTATTATATTTTATAATAACATAAAAAACATAAATCAGGATCTTTTTAATTAGAAGAAAACTAAAAATTTCACTATGTTCAGAAAGACTGCGCTGTTACCTGTGGTACAACGAGCGCAACATTCAAGAAATCCACCAGGTACAATATTTAGCAAATAAACACACCGCAAGAGCCAGACAATATTCGAATCAAGGTTACATGAATCACATCGCTATAGATGCCGATAGTAATTTGAAAATTATCAAAACAAAAACCATCAGCTGGCTTTTGCAAGAAGAAGGGGAGTTAGTAGTTTTTTTAATTACCAGCAACCATATAGCCTTTTTCAGTTTTTAGTACTATTTTATATAAAAAAAAACGTAGCGTGACATAGCCTTGCCATAACATTGATCAAATTTAAGGTCATACATGTTGTCGACCCTTTTCCAAGATCCTAACGGTTTCTTGCCCTTGTCTCCTAATTACTCTTTGTTTTATAAAAAATGCAATAAAAATCGATATCGTATACAAATAGGGGGTCCATATCAAAGACCAAAGGGTCCACGACACCAAAAAATTTTGAACCTATTATCTAAATGACTGTAGTTGCGCTTTCAAAAAATGTAACAACTTTTATACATATTATAATTTATAAATTTAAAAAAACGGCTTCTTGTTTCAAAATAAATGGGGGGGTCCATGCCAAAGTCCAAGGAATCCACGACACAAAAAATTATAGGAAACTATGATCTGAATGATTGTAGTTGCTTTCAAAAAATGTAACAATTTTTATTCATAATATAAATTGTAAACTTAAAAAAACACTTCTTGTTTGAAAATGAGTATGGGGTCCAAGGCAAAGCACAAGGGGACTACGACACAAAAATGTTTGGGAACTTATGATCTAATTGATTGTAAATGTTTTTTTCAAGAATATAACCATTTTTATACATAATATAATTTGTAAATTAAAATAAAACGTCTTTTTGTCTCAAAATGAATAGGGGTCCATGGCAAAGACCAAGGGGTCCACCACACAAAAAAGTTTGGGAAAATATGATCTAAATGATTGTAGATGATCTTTCCAAGAATATAACCATTTTTATGCATAATATAATTAGTACATTTAAAAAAATACTTCTTTGAACATCAATTGGGCGTCTATGCAAAGCGCAAAGGGTCCACGACACAAAAATGTTTGGGAACCTGTGATCTAAATGACTATAGATAGTCTTTGTAAAAGTGTAACCATTTGTATAAATAATATGATTTGTAAATTTGTAATTTAAAAAAAAAACGACTTCTTGTTTCAAAATCAATAGGGCGTTCATGGCGAAGCCCAAGAGATCCACGACATAAAAAACTTTGGGATCCTCCTACGATCTGAATGATTTTAGTTGCTCTTTCAGATGATATAGTTTGTGAATTTAATAAAAAACGACTTCTTGTTACATATGATTATAAATAAAAAATAAAGCAATTTTTACTTTAATTTTGGAAAAAATTCTACAACCGAAAATCAGTCGGACAGAAAAGAAATCAATTAATATAGAAAGTATCTGCAAAATAATTTCCTCGCACCGAACACAGATGACGTTAGTATATTCTGATGACAAGGACGATTGTAGAATTTTCCGTGCGTCATGAACTTGTGACTAAAACGGTTAAATATTACGATGAGACAATCGATGTATGAATGAATAGTGTTATTTCTGTACAGGGCACCACACCTACTCCGAGCTACGCATCGCGCTAAAAAGTTATTGTAGAAATTTACACTTTTTTTTAAATGGATAATAAAAAATATTTGAATTTACGAAGGCAATGTAAATTGATAAGCATATATTTTTATTGTTGATATTCAAATACTTGTTGCCAGATACTTCTTAACGATAAGACTATGTACTGACTGTTGCTGAGGTACCCCCTGAGACTTTTTTTGCCAAAATAATAAATTTAAAAAAAGTCTCGAAGATATTTTTGATAAAATTTTCTGAGATACAACAACAATAACAAATGTATTAAACATATATTAGTGAATTTAATTATTATTAAAATTGTAAAGACTTGACACAGTAAAAATTCACGCGTTTCAGGGTACGTATTTTGAATATATTAATAATGCAAGTAACCTTTTATACTTATTAGATTTTTTTATCTTAATTTTGATAATCAAATAAGTGTATTCAATTATTATTATAACTAGTGGTAAATGGCATCGTGCCTTAGGGCAAATTGCTGGAACTTCCCGAAACCGAAAAATAAAATTTTTAAAAAGCTTTAAAATTTTCCGAATACTGAAAATTTTTGATTTTTTCGAATTTTTGAAATTGACCCAAAGAAATGTAAACAAAATTTGTACTTATTATCAAAATATATATAAAATATCTTATAATTTGATGAGTATGTGTCCAATGACCATTTTTGACAGCAAAAAGGCTTTTCTTTTTACTTTTTTTATTGGATCTCTAGAATAGCTGGACCTGCCTTTCCAAAAATTTAATTAGTTCTTAATTTTGTCAATACAAATAAAACGATATTGAATCATTCAAATTGGACGCTCCGTTGTATCAGAAAAGGAATTGCCATTTTTGACAATTTTTGTCTCGTATTTTCGAAACGGCTAGACTTGCCTGTGCCAAAAACAATCACGTCTCCCAATCAATATGAATCGAATGTTTTTTGAATCACTCAAATCGGTTGATCTCTGATCTCGACGATTAGATTATTTGTATCCACACAATCATACTTATACTACATACTACACACACATACACATCCATTTTTCCAAAATGTTTAGAAACCTTTGAAACATCAAAATAAAGAGAAATATTTTCGATTTTTTGCGATTATTTTAACTTACCCTACGTGAAGTTAAATATTACTATCTGCTGTGCCTAGTTCTCATTTTTTTTAGTAATATATTTTTTTAAATAATAATTTAGAGTGAACTACCTCATTTTTTCAGTCAATCTATTCAAACAAATCATCAGCCTTAAAACATTTTTAAGAATAAAATTTCATCTAATAGAGATAGGCCAAATGTTGAGTTATCTTATAAAAAATCAACGTTATTAAAAAGTCATCAAAAAAAGCCTATATGACTATCAATATATGATTGTTGTTCATAATAATGAAAAATATCTATTCGTAGAGTCAATCAATGGTAAATGTACAAAAAAATGTTATTGTATTAAAGTATTTCGTCATTATTGCTCCTACAATTTAAAATAATTTAACACTTTTCTCAATCTAACCAAACAATTTACATACTAATTATTCAGGCAAATAAAACGACTAACTCAAATTAAAAATGCACAACATTAATTTATGTACCTCGACCTTCCAAGGACGCGGAATAAAATCCATCACAATCCACAAGAAAACGATATTCAGTTACTCTACATTATCAATGTAATATGAATACAATGAACAATTTTATTAATGAAATCTTCATCAACAAAAAAAGATAACGAATCATAAACAATAATAATATATAGTAATTCCACATCAAACATATGTCAAGTGTAAATAAAATTCGAGTGTAAATAAACAAGGAATGATATATGAATAAAAGGATATCTTATAAAACGATTAAAAAAACAAACTAAACTCAATGATGCAATAACTAAAAATATTCATCTAAAACGATAACGATAATATAATCTTTGATTGTGAAGGTATATAAAGCAATATAATATTTAGTTACTGCGTATATTAATATATAGATACATACACATGTGATATGTATATATCATCAAGAACAAGATAATTTATTATGATTCTTAATTGCTAGTGGGAAGTTAATAGTAAAATTCAATTTACTCTCGATGACAATACGAACACTTATACACGATACTTGATCTGGTAATTTCTAGATTGCTCATATAATACTCATTGATAAGATAAATATTTGCTTTCTGAAAAATTCTAAAGTTTTGACCTACATTATTCTATTGCACTTCATCAGCAAATATATAATTTTAGCCACTCTAATTGGCCCAATTACTTTTAATAATAATAATAACGCGAACCAAAATTTTATCATAGATCAATTTTATATTGTTGTGTGTCTGACAAAAAATGACGCACCTGCACACTTCTGTTTACTGCGTCAACCTGTTGTAGCTAATTCTAAGACAATATTATGCAGGACGTTTTATACACCCAATCCAGATAAAAAACTAGTGGTGTATGGCATCATGCCTTAAGAAAAATTGCTGGAACTTCCCATATCAAAAATTGATTTAAAACAAAAGATTATTTTTGAGATTTTTGAAATTTGTGAAAAAAAATTTGAAAAGAAAAAAACTGAATTGCCAATTTTGGCTCTTTTTGTTCCGTATTTCCAAAACGGCCGGACCTGCCTTCGTAAAAAACTTATCAATGAGAATAAAATTTTTTTAATCATTCAAATCGGTTAATCGGTGTTATCGAAATCGTCGACAAAAATTTGTATCCGCACACAAACACACACGCACACACACATACATCAATTTTTTATAAGGTATGCCAAAATGTTCAGAAACCTTTGAAACGTAAAGATATATAAAAAATTTCATTTTCGTTCAAGATCCTATTAAAAAACGCCTGTTACAATAAACCCCTAGCTTCCCTATACAGAATTAAATTCCGTATGTATGAAATCATTTAAAAAATGGTCGCCTTAAGAAAAATTGCTGGAACGTAATTAATTTTTTTTCAATTTCAAAATTTCTTGAAAACTGAAAAAATTAGATATTTCAAACTTTTGAAAAAATCGACTTCTTTTTTCAAAGCAATAGCGCCGCGATTGATCCAAGTTCTCGTAATGGTCGACTTATAATTGTATCCGCACATACCCACACATTTTTTTCTAAAATATGTCAAAATGTTCAGAAGGTTTTGAAACAAGAAGACATAATTTTTTTTATTTTCGATTTACCTTGCAAGTGTCTTGTATTTTCTCGTAAATTACTATCTATTCCAAACTAAATTCGAAATTTAGTGAAAAGCAAGGCATGCGTAGGTCAGAAGGCGTGATCAATAACAAAGTAACGAGAGAAGTTTAAATGGGATGCGAAAGTCAATAATTCTGAAACGCCATACAAGAACTTATTGCGTGGGCATAGAGAATTAGCTTCTAGAAAAAATTAATTATACCCATTAAAATTACAATCTCCTTTATTCATGCTTTAATATAATAAACGCATAAATGTGTAACAGATTATAGTTTATAGTTTGTTATTCCCAAGGCGAGCCGCATGGTAATACAAATATTGTTGATATCAGAAACCATTTGTCGATGAGACTTGCTTTTTTGCCTAGTTAAGCACGAATTAGAACATAAATATGAGGAGCCAATTCTCGGATAAAATTGAAATGGGTCTATCTTCGTATGAGTTGGTAGTAACAAACTGTCAAAAAGATGTATTTGCTGTACAATCAGGCGTTTTACACATAAAACCTAACTTCACGTATGTGTTATCACTGGGACATCAGAAAGTTGGACTTGATAAAATTGTTATTTGACGTTTGTAATTTAAAAATTAATTGTCTATCCTTCTGGGTCATAAAAGTTTTATTCTTATAACAAGTCGCATTTAATCTAATTTTAAAATTATAAGAATAAACTATTCAAAAAAAAACTTTCATCTTCTATAGCAATAAAATTTACAGCATTTCAAGTAGGCATCACTAACACACCACAGATACTTCGAAAAGTTAAGATTTTTTTTAATTCATTTATTAATTACAACTGTCTATAAATATGACTTCTAGTAATTTTTTTGATTAATATAAATAGAAAGGGCATATCAGGCCGCTCAGTGTTGGTCCTAATATTATTGTTGTTAAACTAAAATAGGTTTGATCCTGAAAAGTTAGGATATTCCATATTTTTTCTATTTTTGGAGGCAGGTCCTTAGACCATTCCAGGAAGCAGGTCCTTAGACCATGGATATTTAGTAATAATTTTCTATACAAATTATTGAGCGTAAAAATAAAATAAGTCATCTCATTTTTAATTTTTTTTTTTTATGCATTTCCGACACTCATCCATCAAGTATACAAGAAGAAACCAACCCTTAGAAAAAAATTTAATCATTCTAAAAATATGAAATTAAATTGCATATGCTATAAAAACAACCTAGATGATTGAAAAGACTGAGAAAATTTAGGGAAAAAAAACTATTTGGTTAAAATATTAAAAATATAAAAAAGTGAAGGACGACAGGGAATCGAAGCAAAAAAATAAGGACATTTAGTAAATACAAATTTTGTTTAACTTTTCCTTTATATAATACCTATCGATCAAATCTGACAAATTCCGTGAAACATTAGCATTAACTAAAATTGACTTATGGGACAAAAATATAAGTTATCTTCTGATAATAAACTATTCAAAAATGAATGATGATATATGAATAATATCTGGTTCCAATATAATAACGATAAAGCAAATGAAGTGTGGGCCTTATCCGACTAATGCAAAATTATTACTGATGCTCCACTATAACCTGAACACTAGTGATGGACATCATTGAAAATAATAAATTAATTAGTAATTAATATTTATCATACTGAAGATTGATTATCAAGCGAAGACAACAATAGCTCAACTATAATAGAACATAAGAAAGAGAGCAATCTGCCATTTGATTAAATGCAAAATCACTTTCAATCGATAATTAATTAACTGAACTAATTAAACATTGAAAACAGTTTTGGTTTAATCGAGTCTTGAACGTAGAGTGTTGGATGAACTCTTACAATTAGTATAATATTGTGAAAATCAAACCGATTACATCAAAACAAATAACACATGTCGAACAAACAACAATCTCACTATGTTCAGTAAAACTTCCAGCATGGTAGAAATATGTGATATTTTTCAAAATCCTTGGTTCTTTATTTAAAAAAAATATGGTAAAAATTTGAAGACGGTTATCCCATAATTGCAATGTCGCCCGATTTAAGGCGATGACAAATTATACATCATTTATGCTCTACCTTAAAATAGTATCGGTGAAAAATTCTGTACTCAACTATTTTTGAAATAATGGTGGTGGACCTTTTTGCCCGCAAAGCCACTCTATCCTAGATATATTATAGATAAAAAAGTGGATTAAACAATGTATCCTAAGTCTGGAATGAAGCGATTTTTATTATTTCTCCAATAAATTTTTACAACGGCGCAAAACGTCATAACGTCCATGTTATTCATAAATATCTAAAATACATCGGAAATGAATGATTGCCTTGCAAATTATTTCTTTCGTGCGATATTTATATAATAAATTTCATGTGGCAATAGCAAAGTAATGACAATATGTTATATAAAATAACTGAATGACATTGCGCCATGTACAAGTACATATAGAAGAGGCTATTTGCCAAAAGATAAGTACGTGCCGAGGACGGATATGAACAAGTCTTTTTGCAATTTTGAGGAAGAATATTATAATGAATTAAAAACGCATCTTCTTGAGTTTCAATAAAGGAAATATATTGATTTTCATGCAATATTCTTTTGAAATGTTGCCACGTAGGTTACGCACTTATAAATAGCCTTTGAAGAACACAAGCACATTAATTAAACATAAAAAAATGTAACTAGTGCATCAAATTATGGCAAATTGCTGGAACTTCCTGTGCTGTAATTTAATTTTTTGAAAGCTTTTTTCAAAACGATCGTGCTGCATAGCTGTTTTAAAGACAAAATATCGAAGCGCGAAAGCGCCGTGTCGCAGGCTTTGGCTTAAACATTATAAATGATGGTGCGGAACTCATAGAAATGTAAACAAAATTTGTACTTATTATTACAATTTCTATTAAATATCTAATAATTTGATGTGTATGTCTAATGATCATTTTTGACCTCTAAAACCACTAAACCTGCCTTCCCAAAAATTTAATCATTTTTTCATTCCGTCAACACAAGAAAAATGTTTTCTAAATCATTCAAATCGAATGCTCCGTTTTCTCAAAAACTGAATAACCTATTTTAGCACTTTTTGCCCCGAATCTTCGAAATGGCTACACCTGCCTCAGCCAAAAATTAATCAGCACGTCTTCTCATAAATATCATCAAATTTCAGTTTCTTGAACCATTCAAATCCGTTGATCCGTGCTCCCGAAATCGTGGACAAGAAATTGTATCCGCGCATACAAACGCGCGCGCACACACACATACACAATCCTATATAAAATGTAATGTAAAAATATGCAAAAATGTTCATTTTAGATTTTTTGCGATTACTGTAACTCACATTACAAGAAGTTAATAATGAATAAATTGAAAATTCATTTTGAATGAAAAAACTCGTCTTTAGTCTAATACTAGGACAATAACGTAAATGCAAACTAAATAGATAATTCAACATTATCATGTAAATTACTTATATTAATACATTTCTCCTGAAAAATTATTGAAATAATCTAAACCATTGACATCTGATTGACGACCTGTGCGTACAAATTTTTAAGCAAAATGTTTCCAAAATGTATGAAAATGTAGCTATTGAATTGCAAATTTTACAAAAATTAAAAATTATTAACTTCCCGTAGGGCAAGTTATAGTAATCGCAAAAAAATCGAAAATGAAAATTTTTGCATTTCTTGACGTTTCAAAGGTTTCTGAATATTTTGGCATACCTTAGAAAAAATGGATGTATGTGTGTGTGTGTGTGTGTGCGTGTGTGTATGTATGTGCGGATACAAATTTTCGTCGACGATTTCGGGAACACCGATCAACCGATTTAAATAATTCAAAAAACATTCGATTTGTATTGATAAGGAGACGTACTGATTAGTTTTTGGCGAAGTCAGGTCAAGCCGTTCCGAAGATACGGGGCAAAAAGTGCCGAAAACGGTAACTCAGTTTTGAAAAGAACGGAGCGTTCGATTTTAATAATTCAAAAAACATTTTACTTGTATTGACAAGGTGAAGAACCGATCAAATTTTCATAAAGGCAGGTCTAGCGGCTTCGGAGATCTAATGAAAAAAGTAAAAAAAAAATGCCATTTGGCGGTCAAAAATGATCATTAGACATATGCACATAAAATTATCAGATATTTTATAGAGATTTTAACAATAAGTATAATTTTGGTTTACATTCCTATGGGTTCCGTACCAATGTTTACGTGTTAGACGTCGACGCGGCGCTTACGCGGTTTGATATTTCGTCTTTATGCAGTTAAAGCAGTATGATTGCTTTAAAAAAAAGTTTAGATCTTTCAAAATATGTCAAAATAAAGAAAACATTTTTTTTCAAAAAAAAAAAATAATAAAAAAAAAATTAAAAAAAATTTTTTTTTTTCAAAAAAATGTAATTTTTTGTCTAATTGTTTGTCAAAAATCTATTTTTTTTAAGTAAATTTTTTTCAAAAACGTTAATCGTTTTTAAAAAACTAATTTTTGGTACGGGAAGTTCCAGCAATTTGCCTTAAGGCACGATGCCTTAATTGCCTTAAGACAGAATTCCACTTACAGCTAGTTTTTCTTAAATTTGTAAAAAAGCACAAATAATTTTCAGCAAAGTATGCTTCTTATAAATTTATAAATAAACATCGAAAACATGTTCTAATTACAGATTCCTGCATAAACAATTCCAGTTTTGTTTGTTAGGTATTGTTACAAGCAATTAAAAATTTTTTAATATTTATAATTATAAATATGTATTTTAATGAAGGCTTTTATCTAGTCTAAATCTTTATCTTAATTAAAAGAAATTTAAGTGTATAAACATAGCGTGTAAATATTTATTATAAATATGTGGGTGTTGCAAATGCCGTGAGATGGAATAATTAGCGATATTTCGCTACCTGCGCTCACAATCAGTCAGTCAGTTCACTTTTGACGTGTTACGGCTGCAGCTTTTGTTCCGTACAATGACTTTATTTTAATTCAAATCATACTATTTGAGAATGGAAGATTAGGCAGATACACATTGCATCCATTCCTATATGTATTAGGATTTGCAATAAATAATAATCACACAATTTGAAAAAAAAACTCGAGACATGACATATGACATTTAATCAATCGGAGGGGTTCCGCGATTGTAGTCGGCAATGTTCGCTCAGTAATGTGACGTCACACTCCCTTCTATGTTTGAGCACTTATTCTGTGTTCGACTAGCATTCTATGTAATATAAGGTCTATGATCGAGAGATTTACATTTGTTTATTTAGCACAAAAACAAATTTTTCTAATAATATATGCTACGAACACCTTCCTTGATGAATTTAATGGACTATGTATTTGATGAACATTTTAATGCGCCAATACACAATAAAGTATGTCATAATAAATATACATAAAATATTACAAGTCGGGGAAAAAATGATATTTTGAAATACTGCAACTATATAAAAATTCATACTAATTTACCTACAGTTTTCTAATTGCAACCAGTATGTGACGAATTTTTTCAAGCAAAAATTTTTATTGTTATTGTTATAGTTAGTGTTATTGTTATTGAACTATATGAATGATATTTTGTTGCGTCTATTTTGGATTTTATGGTCGCATTTTTTAACTTCCCGTAGGGCAAGTTATAGTAATCGCAAAAAAATCGAAAATGAAAATTTTCATATATCTTTACATTTCAAAACCTTCTGAACATTTTGGCATACCTTAGCAAAAATGGATGTATGTGTGTGTGTATAGGTGCGTGTGTGTTCGAATACAAATTTTCGTCGACGATTTCGGGAACACGGATGAAGCGATTTGAATAATTCAAAAAACATTCGATTCGTATTATTAAGGAGACGTGCTGATTAGTTTTTGGCGAAGGCAGGTCTAGCCGTTTCGAAGATATGGTGGCCAAAAAGTGCCAAAAACGGTAACTCAGTTTTTAACGGAGCGTCTGATTTGAATAATTCAAAGAACATTTTACTTGTATTAACAAGATGAAGAACTGATCAAATTTTCATAAAGGTAGGTCTAGCGGTTTCGGAGATCTAGTAAAAAAAGTAAAAAAAAATGCCATCTGGCGGTCAAAAATGATCATTAGACATAAGCACATCAAATTACCAGATATTTTATAGAGATTTTGACAATAAGTATAAATTTTGTTTAAATTCCTATGGGTTCCGTACCAATGCTTATCCGTTAGACGGAGGCGCGGCGCTTACGCGCTTCGATATTTCGTCTCTATGCAGTTAAAGCAGTACGATTGCTTTGAAAAGAAGTTCAGAATTTCCAAAATATTTTAAAATACACTTTTCTTCAAAAAGTTTTTTTTCAAAAAAAGTAAATTTTTGTCAAAAATTTATAGTTTCTCAAAAATCCAATTTTGCAGAGTATTTTTTTTTTAAAAAATGTTAATCTTTTTAAAAAAAATTTTTTTGGTACGGGAAGTTCCAGCAATTTGCCTTAAGGCACGATGCCATGCGCCCCACTAGTTCATTTACATATTTGCCAACATTTCTATCTATCAGCACATACATAAAATGTGACAAATCAATAAAGCTATATAGTCTGTACGTGACACTACAAATGTATCGTGAATAAAATTGTTCGTATGGATATAACATCGCATCATTTAGTGGTGGTCAAGACGAGACCTCCAGAGCCCTTGACATATTTATTCACTGAGCACTTATACGATGTTTAATTTCTACTCATCTATTTTTAATTTTCGTATTAGATTACAACTTATCTTATCGAGAAAGAGAATTTATGAAAGCTCTGTCAGCAAAATGGCAAGTTATTAAATATCACATAGGAAAACATAAAATATGTTTGCCAAGATTTATAGAGAATATAAATAAAACGATGGGATGTGGTTAAAGTATATATAAAGTACGTGTATACTATATATATTAAAGCGGGTCGATTTAAAAGTCGCTTAGACACATATGATTTTCTAGGATTCTAGGAAGTAAAATAAGATACTTTGCTGGAGAATACTTTTCTAATGTCCGGTGCATTGATTTCTAGTTGAATTTTAAAAAAATCGTTTTTGATCCACCCATGCCAATGGTTTACCCCCTCTTCTGAGAGGTCCACCATACAAAAATTGCAAAAAATATTAATTTTTGGTACTTTACCAAAAGGGTTTTTTAGAAGTTTCGACCTTTCGACTTTTTTGACCCATACAAATCGACCCGCCCTAAAATATCTCTTACTTCTTAATAACACTTAATTTTGAACGGCTTCCCTCAAGAGAAATCGAATGTTTTTTCAATCATCAACATCAGTTGATCCGTGCGAAAAATTGTATACGCACATAAATACATTCCCACCCGCATACACACACACACATCCATTTTTTCTTATGTATGCCAAAATGTTCAGAAACCTCTGAAACGTGAAGATATGCAACAATTTTCATTAACAATTTTTTGGCGATTCCTATAACGTGCCCTACGAGAAGCTAATTAAAAGTAGATTCATATTAAAAAATATTTTACCATTTAATCAAACATAACTATCAACTTATCTCTATTCAAAATATGGCAATCAATGCAACTATAGTTAATTTATTCCTGATATCTATCTTGCAATATTGAAGTTAGTTTTATGAAAGCTATCTATCATCTTTTGACAATCATCTCCCAATTGTAATATCGAACGTATTACTCAATTTCAAGCAGAAATCTTCAGCAATGGATTCTCGTCTTGAGATAGACATCTAACGCAATTTATTTATTCATTACCATACATCAATATTATTCTCCAACGTTCTTGATATAATAACAAAACTACTATTAAAGGATATATAGAATGTTTGTTATATGTTAAATGAAATATATACATATTAGGGCGAAAGTCAAATTGTAGGGAGTCGAAAAATTCCTGAGGACACTTGGTAATTCTAGTTACAAGTGTTATATCGTAAAACTGCAGAAAAAATTATAGTATCATCGTATCAACTTTGCAGACAAATGAATCTAAAGTTCTTGTAAATTGATTTTTCAATATTTGAAAATTATATTCAAAAATTTGCTGGCTCAAAATTAACTTTCGAACTATGCTTTAATGATAAGCAAAGTTTCACAAGCAGATTACATAACTGAAATAACTAAAATAACTAAAATATTAAAAATATGTAATATATCTTAATAAAAAAAGCAATACAGAAATCATGCCTTTGAAAGAATGGAAATGATTTACATCGCTATTTTATCTAAAAAAAAAATAAAAACGATTGTACTATAATATAATAACGTAATTGAAGAAGGTGTGACTTTTATTACTTTTGCCTTGAAGATTATTCTGTAAATGTGTGTGCAAAGTAATATAAATCAGAATTTGTATTAAACAGATTTTCAAAAGTGAGCAGTGACTTAAAATTCACGCAAATTTAGTAAATTGTTAAAAGATTTTTATTTTATTTAACTTTTCAAAATTTGCTAGAGAACTTGGTTTGTTTTCAATAATTGTTTGTAGTGTTCAAACAAAAATTTGGCAAATAGTTCCACATTGCAAGTAGAATTGTTGTTGATCAAACTGTTTCTTTCGAAAATTACTAGACAAAGAAAAATGTATTTAATGCAATTTTATTATATGTTCTAATTCATAGTTTAAGGTGGTATTCTAGTCTGAACGCATTTATTTTATGCGATTTTTGAAAAGTCGTAATAAAAGGCAAACAATATTTTTACTAACAATTTCTTTATAAGTTATGAATTTAAAAATACAGCTACGAATTGAAAACTAAAAACAGTCAGAAAGTTTTGATACTAGCAGGTAATGGGGATCTCAAAAAATTGGCACGTAACCATACCCCTGCTTTTAGCTCTTAAAATAATCTGATAAAATGAAGACTATTAATCTAATTGTAATATAATGTCGCATTCGTATGAACTACAAACAAGTACAAAAAACTCAAAAAAATGACACAGTTTGAAAAAAAAATTGCAAGTTTTTTTGGTATTCTCGATTTTTTTAAAAAATAGTAAAGATCGAAATTTGGAGATGGGCGTGGTTCATACTGAAGAGAAATCTATAAAGAAGACTGTAAAAAACTCAAGTAAGTTGGTTCAGTAAAAGTTAAGAAATCGTGGGTATCCACTCGAAAAAAAATCGATGCGAGAAAACCGAGTTTTAAGTTTCGCTGAGGAAAGAAACAGAGGAGGATTATCAGTCAAACAGCTCTATCTTCGAAATTAAATTTTGAAAAATCCTCTTGTACATATATTCTCGAAAAGTTAAATCCTAAAAAAATCGATTTCTTAAAACTTTTAGACTAGAAGTTACCCCGCTAACACAAAAAATTATATTCAAAATTCAGCGTTCTTAGCTAAGCAATCCACAATGAAATTTCTACTTTTCGGTGACCATACTAGAATTGTATGTCTAGAATTTTAAAGAAAGCGATGTTTGTTTGATGTTTGCAAAGTTCCACTATTCAAGTGCACATGCATTATTTTTTTTAACATTATTTTTAATTACAATCTGTCACACTTAGGACATTCAGTAATTGTTTTTGACTCTATTATATGGATTTTTGGATGGATGGCTACCCAGTAGTTATCCAATCCAATTATGACTAATTAACTATGTTCGAAGTATTTTCTGACATATTTTTCAAAATTTAAATTATTTTCGGATATAGCTGACTAAGATAATCCTCTATTTACATTCTGTACATGAAGTAATCAAAATGCATATCCTACTTTAGCCGGCTCAGACTATACCAACAAATTGCTATAGTCCTAATCAATTGGTGACTCTTCGACCACCAGAAGGAGATGAAAGAAGCAATAAATCTACTTTAAATAATGAGGTCTTTCGTTGGAAAGCCACCTAAACAAGTCATATTTATGAACTCATAAAATTTGAGTTCAACTGGATCCTAATAGTTTATAGAATGCATGTATTCTGATTGCTATTTAGTTGTAAAGAAAAAAAAAACACCGTTTCCAATCATTAAAATACGAAGTAGAAGATCAAAAGCAGTCGTGACAAAAAAGAACGGGCTTAAAATTAGCCCTTAAAAATAGTTTTATATTTAACTAGTAAAAATCTTTTTTTCATAAACTGTACTCAAAACAAATCTTGATTTTTATCGAGTTATACGACTCGCCGAAGAAATAATATAAGTGAAGTTAACTGTTCGACGGATACGGTCGCTGCATTCCCACATGCACGCACAACTCGGTTAGTTGTTTTAGTGAGTAGTTCGTTTTTTTCGTATGTTTATGTAGGTGTTATCTAGAATTGAAACAGCTCAAATTATATTTACATAACGGATTGCACATCATAAATGTTTTACAATTGTCGGAGATGGAGGAGAGAGGATGACGTTTACAGATGTACGTGATTTGTTTATCTCAATCGCTGAGATTAGGGAACGAAAGGAAAAGAAACAGGGACCAGATTAGATTAGTTTAAACTATGTATAAATTAGATTGAAATTTTCGGAAAATTATTAAGGTCAATGGACGTAATTTAATGGTCCCAAAATCTACATAAAGACAAAGTTCCATATATGTGCAATTATAAAGCGACAGTAGAGTCATTGTTTTATATGGCACTTTCAAATTTATTTCAGTGCCCTTCGTAGGAGTGAATATACAAATGTTTAAATTCAAAATGTTCCCGTCACGAGCAAACCTTATATCGAGTAGTAGCGATATCAATTCTCATTTATAGAATGAATCGGGTTCAAGCCCCGTCACAAACAACCCTGATATCGAGCAGTAGCAATATCAATATCAATAGAGCATATTAGACAAATTCTATTAACAATATAGATGGATCAACCATTGGGTTACCATCTAAAAATAAAAGTATGGAGAAGTTTCAGTCAAACAGCCTTTGGGTAATATGATAAAAAAACAAATTCAAAAAACGATATAGTTGGAGCAAATATTCATGAATTCCCAAAGAAACCGTATATAAAGTATTATACACCATTAGATTCGGAACAAAATTCTTGGTTATATATATATATCACATATCGCTAGTTCGTGTTTTAAACCGTTGGATTTTCATTTATTGATAATTTTTATAAGAAATTTTCAAATATCGTGGCAATTAACGTATTTCAGATAGAAATAAACTTATATTATTTTTTAATAACAATTTAAAAATTAGTTCAATTAGCTTTTCAATTAAATTTTTGCTCAAATTTATTTATCTAAAAGCAAAAAAAGTTAGATATCAGAAAATCCTACTTTTTAATTTCATGTTATTCGTTCCTTTCAAAATCTGAAAAAAAAGTATGTGTCTGCATATGAGCTGATTTTCGAACTTTCGCCGAAGTTTTTCAAAAACGGCTGTACTGATTTTGAGAATTCAAAAGCCATTCGATGTAACTGGATAAGGATTAGCCATGGTTCGTAAATAGACAATCAGTTGAGCAGTTTTTTTAGAATTAACATAAAAGTGAAATAAATTCGTCCACGTTTGCGCGATAAATCCTCAATCGATTTTGAAAAATTAGGAAAGAGCTGATTAATTTTTGGCAACTTTTGGCATTTGTAAAGAAACTTAAAATGGTGATAGAGTTCATGATTCAAACGAATATCCCTTAAATATTATAGTCGTACAGAAACTTGTTGAATTATAAACATTCATTTGAAAGATTGAAATAATAGACTGAGCTTTTAGAACACAAACTCGTGTTTGT
Source organism: Ctenocephalides felis (assembly GCF_003426905.1). Taxonomy (NCBI): domain Eukaryota; kingdom Metazoa; phylum Arthropoda; class Insecta; order Siphonaptera; family Pulicidae; genus Ctenocephalides; species Ctenocephalides felis. The sequence goes on along the minus strand of NW_020538040.1, from coordinate 21,608,746 downwards.
GTACTATAATTTACTAAATTACTGATATTTTAAGTATTGATTAGTTTCTGGTGAAAGCGAAAACTTTATTTTCGAAATAAAGACGTTAATAAATTTTATCTAAATAGCTAAATATCATATTGGTTAATTTAGATTATTTACACTTATCGGGAAGTTCATGCAACTTGCCTTAAGGTAAAATTCCACTTATACCTAGTTCAAGTTTAATACTTCTAACATAATTGGTAAGTATTTGTTTACGTATATGTAAAAAAAATAATTAAAATGGCTCATTTGTAACTTTATGTATGTACTCAGAACACAGCAAAACGGTAAAAAACATTTAAAACACAATCATCTTTCCATATAATTACTCACATTTTTCATGAAAGATTTATTTCAATTTTTATAGATGTTATATAATTTTTTATTACGATTGTGGGTAAATACAAAATCATCTCTAATTGTATGGAAATCTTCTATTAGATGTGGTTTCAAGTACATTCTTGACGATTACTTTAGACATTAAGCATTCTCACGATTACAAAATAGTTATTGTTGTGAAAGTAATACTACAAAGTAGACCGCCAGGTTTGGTTTTGTATGTATTCGAACAATTTGGATGAAATTACTTGCACTTTGCATAATTTTTACATTATAAGTGACCATTTGCAAATCAAAATTTCATACGCGAAGAAATGAGACAGTTTGACATACTTTGAGTATGTGATTAAATATTATTACCCTTAGTTACAATTTACAAAAATTATTTTATGATAGGATAAATAATCATTTGATGAGAATTGGCCAAAGAAATTTTTTTACCGTTGACTAAAGAGAATTTCAATAGATTCAAATAATTAATTACCAATGTGTTAATAGTAAGCTAGAAAGGGAATAAATTATTTTTTATTTTATTTTTATAAAGTTAAAGAACTCAAACGAGTATTTTCAGTAGCAATTTCTTATTACTATTACTCATTGAATAACTGAATCTGTTTCGAAAATTCATATACTCAAATGGTGACAAATGCTCATCCAGTAATTATTAAAATAAATTATTTAAACTTGCGATTTCTATAAGAGAATCATAGGGACCATTAGTATACATTATTCTGATATAATATTTATGAATTTTGCAGTTAAACTTTAAGAACTAAAAAAATCTGAGTCTTACTTGTTTTCGTTTTCCTCGTACTAAATCTAAAGTAGATTTCTATAAGAGTAAAAGTAATTTACTATAGTAGTAAATACTATTTTTTTAAATTCTTTTTATTCATAAATAAAAAATGATACGAATAACAAGTTATATAACATTGACAATCACTGCAACACATCGAATAAACATAACTGAAAATATTTAATTAGAGTTAATAAATTTGATTTCGGTCATAATGAATAATGCAAAATTGCAAAGTAATATAAGTACCTTCCATTGTCATTTAGGACCAATAATAATTTTCCCAGATCCCAGATTTGAGGTCCCAGAATATGATTAAGAAATCAATAACGTTTTGTCACATACCTGAAAAAGAAAAAAAATTACCTTAGTATAAAATATATATATATATATATATATATATATATATATATATATATACGTACTGAACATTACAAACCATCAGAGAAATCTAAATCTAAAAATAGATATTTATTAAATTTCTGTGAATCTATATAGCAGTAAGTTGATATAAATATATCCGGAATATCCTTTAAACAAGAATGATATGAGACAGTAGAGATGTCAGAATAAGTAGAGATTTCATATAAGTAGCAATATTTTATAACAAAAACAGAAAAATAATTCAGCGTACCAAACAATCACAAAAAGGTGATTTTTAATAAAAAATGGTAGCTGTTCAACACCCAGAACCAAATAGTAATTGTGATCATAAGGATATTAAACTAAGCCCTTTTGTATTACGCCAAAAAGCTTCCAAGCCCATAAACCTTGCTTTAATATGGCGTTATAATAACATAAAACAAAACAGTTGCCAGAATACCTATAAAAAATCTCAGTTTATCGACCTGCTCCTTCAGCATCCACAATATCATGGACTAGGTCAACACTTTTCTGAATGAACAATGTTTATTCAAATCGAGACAATTATTTTCTTACGATATGCCTCATAAAACAAGAAATAAGAAAATTGGCTATAAAACGGAGTGAAATTGATTCAATGGGATAATTAACACGAAATGATGTTTTACTATGAGCTAAATAATTTTATACAAAATTATTATGCACAAGATGGAATTAATATTTGTGAAATAGGTTTACTGCAAATTAAGCACGAGATTTAATAATAATAAAATTAGTGCAGAACTTTAACCGCGAATTAAATTTAGTTTTGTAATAGGGTAGGGTGAGTCACAAAGTTCTAATTTGACTTAGAGCAAGAGTAAAAATCAAACCAATTATATAACAACAAATAACACATATCAAACAACTATCTGAAAATGTTCAGTAAAACACCCAGTTAATTCTTAAATGCAGAAATATTTTCTTGCTGTTTTTCAAAAATTTGTCACTTGGTCCTTTTTGTCCCATTGGCAGGGTAACATAGGACGGACAAGAGGCAAATAGATCCAATGTCTTCATTTTCAATTTTAAGGGATTTCACGAAATAATAGCTCCATTATTCAACCAATGGAAAATATAAATTTGATGGGTACATGTTTTACAGAGATAACACTGTATATAACCTTGATCTAGTATTTCGTCAGAAATATCATGAGCAGAGATGGAATAACTATGTATTAAATTTATTTCTTGAATAGTTGCAATTTTCAACTTAATTGGTTTTTTATTTACTATTTTTTATTGTTTACAACTTTGTCAGGGTAAAGGTTCAGAGTTCAGTTGGTCCTTTTTACCCCACCCACGTATAAGCTTTTACAGAGTTTAGAGAAAAAACCTGTTGAATCTAATTTAAAATTAACAATACATCTTATAGAACAATTAAATAACGTACACTTAAAAATTATATTAAAGTCTCGTAAACTAAACAACAGTGCTCACTACTAAAAAAACTAACAACGAAAAAAAATACTTTTGTTATGGATTGTCAAATATTGTCGTTTTTCTCCCGATAACGACGACGTAAGAATCAAAGTGATGGCTGGTTATACATCCTTTTCCCTCTACTTTCAAATATTGTTCTTCTTCTTCAAATTCTTAACTTGACTTGTTCCTAGGACCTTTGGTGGTCGATCTTTTTATTCGTGGAACTTTAAGCCCCGTTTTATTTTATATATTTTTTAACCAATGCATCCTGATGTGCTACTATATATATAATAATAACACGCATAGGTACGCAAAGCTCATATTGAAGAATCCCAAAATAAATTTGCGTCGCATACCACGTCGGTCACATTGCTAGAGAATAACACTCAGAAGAAAGCATTTCAACACAAGATTCCACAAAACTATAATTCTGATGGTTTTATATTTATATGACAAACTTATTGTTATAAAATGAGGCGCAAAACCATCAGAAAATGGTTACAAATATGTTAATTTTAAGATCGACAGAAAAATATTTTTCATACTTGAAAATTAAGGTTTCTTGATGTTTTCATCACAACATTCTCTGCCAACCTTGTGTTGCTTACACTTTTCTTTTACTAAACTTTTTTATTTGTTCAATCTAAAATAAATCCATTTCTGGACTTATTAGCTGGAATTAAAGTCAAAGTAATTAAAGTCATACTTCAAATATGACATGATCGGTTTGTCATTGTAATTTGCATTTAGAAATCATTAGAAAAATGAAGTAATTGCTGATTAATAAATTCTATAATAATCGTTCACACAGTGGATTATATTAAACAACGCCTAAACAAATATTGTTTTCGCAACTTCACTCATCATGTAATTGTGTTTGAAGAACTTCATGTAATTAAAATTAACATGCAATCATTGACTGCTTGTATTTGTTTTTACTTTTTCGCTGACGATATAATCTCATTCTTTGAACAGCTGTAATATCTGTTTTGCCTAAAAAATATTTTTCATTTCAATAACTTTAAAGATTTATAGAAACTACGAATCAAAAGAACAAATATACTAAAATAGGACTATTTGTCCTAATTAGTTTGAAATAATTACAGTGCAAAATTTCAATTCAAACACTTTGTTTTATTAATAACACTACTCAGAAGTGCAAAAATGGCGAACGCACCTGTTGCGTTCGGCGTTTGGCTATTGACAGTACAACGGTGAATGTGTTAAGTGATCAACTTTACTATTGTATATGTATCAATATAGAATTGTCAACAAAATTCAAAGGCTAGGTAATATTAATGCTAGTAAAATTTCAAGTTCAACAAAATAATTCAACCAAATCGATGAAGAACAGTTTCTTAAGCAGTTATATGTAAATATGTCAACACAAATTAGGCAGGTGTGAAGAGAAAATACCTGTGCACTTGTGATAAATTAAGTTTAAATCAAGGTAAGAGTTTACAGATGCATAAAGCAAAGTAAACGAAATAAATAAAATATTTTTTCTGAATTAATTAGAAGATTTATAATTTCTAATGCTTAATATAAAAAGATAATAAAGATATTCCTACTGATTTTAGATAATATGCCTTAACTATAATTAGCCACTGTTCGTAATTAAAAGCGTTTTTATGTTTTTTTAGCTTTTGTATTACAATATAATTTTATTCATATTTATAGATCTCAATGAGTATAAAATAAAATTTGCAATTTTTTACAAGTTTTTCTAGATTTTCTCCTAAACTATGATACTTAGCTCAAAATGTTGTATGAGAAAAATATTTGTAAAACGATATATAATTCGATATATGTATACCACATATACAGGTACACATATATAGATCATACATATAATATTTAAAATTTGTATGTATAACTACAATCTAATTACTGAATATCTCTTGAAGTAAGATTATAATTTATATAGCAATAAAAAATATATATATATATATATATATATATATATATACTATTAAAAATTTAAATAAATAATAATAAAGATATAAACACGCAGATAAATAAATTAATTTAAGCAAAAAAAAAAGCTCAATACCTCATAATAGGAATACAAGCCAAACTTTCGTAAGAATTTGTTCTTATTTAGTACATCATTTACATAACATAGTATTAATTATTGCAAAGAATGTGTAAAAATGAATATTTATAAAATGGAAATATTAATTATAAACTGTTTATAAATTACGCTTTTAAATCATTCGAAAGTAAAGCGAACAAAATCGTTTTTTCCGATTGTTTTGTTGGGCAATAATTAATGTTCCTAACTCAAGAAAATTATAAAATTAGCAAGCAATAAAAAATGAAACTAGTTGTGTATGACATCGTGCCTTAAGGCAAATTGCTGGAACTTCCCATACCGTGAAGAAATATTCGAGAAATATTAAATGTTTTCATATAGGTTATTATAAATACTGTAACATTGTCTAATATTTGTAAGTGTTCTATAAACTGAATTACAATGTTAAAATTATTTATTTAAAGTATATAAGTGAGCTTTAGAACTTTATCCAGAATTAAAATTAAAATCTGATTTAATGAAGTGAATGTTTAGATTTCTGGTATTGAATTGGTACTCAAAATGTATGTAATATTTAATTTATTGATATATGTATTCTCAAATGTATATACAAAAGTTGAAGCCGTAAATATTTTCTGTTTTATAATATATTATATATAAAAATTTATTATATAAAAAATAAAGTAACGATGAGAAATATTTACATTAATTGTAAGGTAATTATATTAAAAATATTTAAATGAAAATGCAAAATAAAATTCTGCTTGAGTACACAACTAGTTGAAAAAGAGTCATTGTCAAGTTTAAAATAAATATCAGGAAAATGGGTTAAGTTCTTTGGTGTGTTTGTGAAAAAAATCGTCAAAGTTTGAAAATCTTCGTCCCGTGAGATGAAAAGGGGAAAAGCGTCGGCGTCTCGTCTCGGCACATAGCAGTGCGTTGATCTCTCGAGCCGCTCGCTCCGAACAAACAACAAAGTAAAGGCCCAGTAGAGTATTCTATTCATCTGCTGAGTGAATACATTACGGAATCTTGGGCCCTGTTCACAGTAATAACACAATTAACAATTACATAAAACAATAAAAATGACATTTGTGGGCCGATTTTGTCGTACAACAGACCAATGTTATGGCAAAGCTATGTTATGTAGAACTTTCCATACTAAATCGTTCTAAATATTGTCAAAAGCCATGTGGTTTCTTTGCAGTTAGGTGATTTTCTCAGGCTGTCAGATAGAAAACCTAGAAAGCGCACAAATTGCAAAAGACGATCTTAGATAAAAGGGTCTTTCTGACCCAGCTTCGTAACATACAAGTGACGTTGCAGTTTATGTGTAAAACGCCTGAATGCACAATGTTAATCTGTAAAGATACAAAGTAGGGGGAAGTCCCGTAACGCCGGACGGCACCTAGCGCCGGACACTCTATTTAACACGTATTATTTAAGCGAGTGTAAATATTTTCAACAGGTTCAGGCGCCAAGCCTCGCCTGTGTCAACACACGGCTACGGCAGGAGCAACCCTTTGCTGTTTTAGACGCAAAATCACGGCGTCACTTAAATATCAATGAAAGTAATTCTAGTACATTTATGCAATTACATTTGAGTGGCATTCAAAGATAAAAGTAGAACTTGATTGTTATCCGTAAAATGATAGAATATTATTAGATATTTTAAACAATTTTAGTAGGTACCACCAAATGAACGAACATGTCTGTCCCTTAGCACCGGACACTAAGTCGTCCCTTAGCGCCGGACAGTAAACATATTTATATTTCTTGACGTAATTGACGAGAATTGACGTAATTTATTCTAATTATCTAATTTTGTTTTGTATGAGTGCTAACGGTCACTACATACCTCAATTCTTCGTATTTCCTAGTCAAAAAATGAAAATCTTATGATGCATGCTCCAAGTGAGAGCATCGGTGTGGTTCAGCCAAAAGGGTGGATAAATAGTGATTTTTTTTGCAATATCTAAGAATATTCGTCAAACACACATGTGCAGACATTCCTGAGTGTGGAGATGGCTACATATGTGTTCAATGCAGGTTATTTTGAAATGCCCGGTCCTTGGCGTCACTTTTTAAAATCATATTTTTTGTTACCATAGTTTGATTGATAATATTAATTATTTTTTAGCAAATGCTGCGTTTTTGTTAATTTAGTTTGATTTCTAGCTTTGTTATCTAACATAAGTTATAATTTAATAAACATTTCGTAAACTATTTTTTGATTTATTTATAAATAACATTAGGTGTCCGGCACTCGGAGACTTCCCCCTAACTGTCTGTAACCGTGTAATTGGGGTAAAATACCATCTAATCAAACTGAAAATACCATCCAAAAATTATCCAGTAAAATTTTTATTATAATTTAATCAATTACTTTTGACCTAAACCAGGCTAAGTTTTGGAGTCATTTCTTCCGTTCGTGTGAAAACCGCGCTATCACTTAATGAAACGACCAGTTGACAAGAAGTACCTTCTGACACTCTGTGAGACGATTCTCTCGCATTTACTGGGAAAATTGCAGAAAAGTTCGTAGGAAAAACATTCCAGACGATGTTTTTTTATTGTGTGCTAAGATATGTTGTTTGCATAATGTGAAAGTGGGTTTTAGTTTGCTTGACAAACTAAAGTGTGAGGTAATAAATGATTAGCGTATAAGAATGAATGTCTATATATGCAAATGCACAATAATATGAAGTATTATAGGATTGAAGTATTAAATTTGCATAATAAAATGCATTTCCTTTCATACTTTCTAAACATGAATTAGTAAGATTTTGCTAATTTTCAGTGCATATTCACTAATTAATCGTTCATGTTGGGAATTAGTGGATATTGACCAATTCAATTAGTGGAATGATAGCTGACTAATCATACAGTAAGATATTTCATTATAGTATCAGTGGTAATTAATATAGATATATACAAGCATAAGAAAAGTAGTACCATGATCAACTATTATATATTATATCTTTTGATATATGAACATTTTCTGTTCACTAACGCCATATAAAGTAAATATAATTGCAATGATAATTATAAAAGTAAATTATAATTTACTCAAACAAAATTGACTTCAAATTCACAGTTTGAACAGATAGTTGAAGAATCGTGGCAGCATAATTATCTGCATCAAACTGGTCGCTAAAATAATCGAATTTTAATTGATTAAATTGAATGGGGTACTCAGCGCCCAAGCCAATTTTTTTCTAGCATGCTAATTTTCAGGAATTTTAAGCAATTTATTCTATTGAGCAAATAATAGAGAGCAAAAAAATAGCCTCACATTATTAATCATAACACAGGTACTTCATGTTAGATTATTATAAATTAATTTTTCATTATTTAAAATATCTAAAATTGCATCGTAAACTTCTAATTGATATCGTAAGGACCAAAGTGTATGTATTCATCTATATTCTATAATACTTTCCCATCGTATATCAGATTGTTTTTTTAAAGTTAAATTTAAAAAAATATATTGTACAAGATTAGTATAATATGCAAGAAAATTATAATGGTACTGAAAAAACTAAATTATAAATTTCATATCCAAATCTCGTTTTGGCGCCCCCTAAGGCGTGCGCCCACATTTTTCGCATGGCTTGCGTTCAATGTAGGATCGGCCTTGAATGTATGTGTGTGTGTAAGTGTGAATATAATTTTTCGTCGACGTTTTCAAGAGCACGGATCATCAGGTTTTAACTACTAAATTATTTTTTAGTATTTTGTAAAATATATAATTTTTTATATTATATTTCTATTAGATACCTTTCAGTCTACTACTGGGAAGCATTATAAGAATCTTTATACAATATAATTGAATGTCTTTACAGGACAACTTGTGAATTAAATAAATTGTGACAATTCAACAGGAATGTGAAACAATTGTTTGCTTATATGTCCTTGACACAGAAATAACAAAACTGGCGTAAAAGGATAAAACATCCTAAAAATATTATTACTTCAATTATTATTATCTAGATATAACTATATTAAGCTATCATAAAAACTGAACAGTTACGACGAACAGAAGTTATAAATTCAGATTAATTGCGAGTTCTAACCATGCGTTTATCACATACGAACGATAGTTGATCTAACTAACTCAATACAATGAATCATCTCGCGATTGCTATATACTCGTAAGCCTCTAACATTATATAGATGCCCTAAAGTCATACCTTTAACACTTTATCGTCGATTATTTCTCACAAGAAAAACATGAGCACCTCGTAATCGAAGAAAATCGATGAGGAGGAAAAAGATAGAGGAAACATGGTAAAGTATACTGTACATCAAACTAATTTGTTTTACTAAGTTTTACCAAAGGATTTTATTTGTATTTATACATTCATATTTTTCATAAGTTCCAAATTATTCATGACGTCGTCTCTAATACATAACGACGCCAAATAATATATTAGCATGGATAGGGGTCGTGTAGCTGATCATATGTAGATCTCAATCCCATTGGGGTTGTCTTTTAAAATACCTTGCTCCATTTATATAATAACTGCGATTTCTTGAATACTAATTACCAATAATTATCCTTGCTAAAAACAAATAACGCTATTGAGTCCAGTAACATATCAAGTGACAAATTATATTTAACTATCCTTCTGTTAAAAGATATATTATGCTAACTTTCTTGTACTAATGAAAGCCATTCATCGTTAATCAGTTAATAACTTTCAAAATTAACTAAGTTTATAATAATTACAAATAAATACAGGTTGTAAGTTTGCTAGATTAACCTTACAACAGATGTATGTTTATGCAGATACTTTAAGCAATTATAGAGATTAGTAAATGATATAGATGACTGGTAATAAAATAGTTTGTGATTAAATGTAATTAGTTGAAAGTTAAGCTGTTATTGGATATTTTGAAAAATTCTATTCAACATTTTTTTTTAATATTTAATTGAGTTATGAAATAAAAAAACAAAATAAAAATTAAATTTGCTTTGAATTAGTAGAGGAAATACGAAGAAAATAGTATATATAGACAAAATGACACAGCGGCCTTACTTAAAAATTGAATCGATAGTTTTAGTAGACTGTTTGTTTTTTTAAATCTCAACATCAGATACAACTACTATATAATAGCAACATTGGATAAAAATCAGGAATAAAATATAATATAAAATAAAGAACAGTTAACGCGTCTGTATGCCCTGAAAAAGCCATAATTACAATCCGGTCAGATGTCGAGCGTCATTGTCACGGTCTTGTCGCAGTAATCAGCACCAAAAATCACACTGAATCCAATGCAGACACTAAATATATTAAACAGTATGAAAAAATATTGCATAACTGATTTTACATATGATTTTTATGAAGAAGAAAGACCTCAACAATACTAACGAGAAAATTTAGACTACATCAATAGATTAATGGAGCACCAAAAATCACACTGAATCCAATCAGCATCCAACGCAGACAACTAAATAAATTAAATAGTATGAGAAAAACCTGCATAACTAAATTTATGAAATTTAGTATGTCTTTTCAGGCATTAATATTTTTTCCTCTTTATAAAGAAGAAACATCATCAATACTAAAGAGAAAATTTAGACTGCATCAATAGAGTAATGGAGCACCAAAAATCATACTAAATCCAATATGCATCCAATGCAGGCAACTAAATATATTAAATAGAATGAAAAATTCTTGCATAACTAATTTTATAAAAAATTAGTATGTCCTTTTACACATGAAATTTGTTTCCATTTTATAAAGAAGAAACATCATCAATACTAACGAGAAAATTTAGACTGCATCAATGAAGCACCAAAAATCACACTAAACCCAATCTGCATTCAATGCACATATTGAGTTGTCTAAATATATTATAACCAGAAATGATTTCAAAATCAACTTGAACTAGAATTCTCGAAGTACAAATTTTGCCAGATTGCTTATGCATAAAATAAAGTAACGCCATTCAGCTGAGTGCGTGGGACTCTTTCGGAAACCGATATTCAAATGAAACGACGTCCTTGAACCTCGCCAACTAGGACTCTATAACAAAATAGATGGAAAGCTGGTAGAAAGTATTTTCAAATCACTAATTGATTCATATTGTTGATAAGTAATAATTAGACTTTTGCACTCTACTGACGGTGCAAATGATACGGTGCCATACTACATTTAACCACGAAAGTGTGGAGTGGGAAAGGTTAAACCGCTCAACTATTTGCTCTACAAAATATCTTCATATTTTCAATGAAATGTTTGGAAGATAAAAAATCAACTTGAACTTCAATTTCATTTTTTGCTCTTCTTAACTAAAAACGACAATAACAAATTAGGATTCGCAATAATCTAAATCAGAGTCATGAATATTGAAGCAAACGTCGACATTCTTCATATCGTTTATAAGTCAAAAAGATGTGTCGTCTATAGGAGACAATCGTAACACTGAAAGTCGAGGAGATGTCGTCTATAGGCGACATTCGTACATACAGGAAGTTAAGATGAGTCGTCTCTAGAGACAATCGTACACACTGAAGGTCGAGAAGATGTCGTCTATGGGCGACATTCGTACATACAGGAAGTCAAGAAGAAGTGTCGTCTCTAGGTGACAATCGTACACACTGAAAGTCGAGGAGATGTCGTCTATAGGCGACATTCGTACATACAGGAAGTCAAGAACATGTGTCGTCTCTAGGTGACAATCGTACACACTGAAATTCATACATACAGGAAGTCAATCGGATGTCGTCTGTAAATGACACACGTAGCAAAAAGGTTCGGTTCTTGCAAACTTATAGAAATATTTCATTACAAACCAAAATTGTACCATTGCAACTTATTTACGCGGGCCTCCATAAATGAAAATAGGTGCCAAGTAATTAAAGCGCAGGCAAATGAGAATTATTATTTGATTAATATAGTAACATATAAACTATTTTTTCAACTTAATTATTTTAAGTAACTTTCCTATATGTAGTAATTAAGAAGAGCAGTAGAAACCAACTCTTTCAAACTCAACAGTTGTTCACCTACTTCGCATTCCAATTCTCAGAAGATAAAGGAGGAAATTACCTTCCGATTATACTTCTAATTTACCTTTCATATTTTTTTTTGTTTTGTTGGACTTTTATTGATGTGTTTATCTGTTTGTAAACTGAACTGTACAATTTATTATGCTCTGTATTTAGTACACTCTGATTGTTGTATGCAAATGGTAATGAATAAAAATATATAATAATTGAAATATAGATTATAAATATTTGAGGAGGTTAAAAATAGTCAATGTATTTATAAAAATTAGTCATTGATTATTGTAAAATCAATGTAACAGTATAATATTCCTCGCTAAATTATAGTATTGTTGCAGTTTAAGTTTTTTTTAATAGGCTTGCAACGAATGGTATATTCGGCGAAATGCCGAATACCGAATATTTGGCATGCTCCATTGACCGAATACCGAATATTCGGCAACTATTCGGCAGATTTTTAGCGCCTAAATTCGTTCGTAGTAATGTAATTACTATTCACAGTTGTTATATTACTAACGTACTACATGTATATTTAATTTTCATCAATTTTTATGCCTAGACTTGCAACTACTATTTATATATTATTATTTATAAATTCAAAAAGCGATCCTTTACAATATATAAATGTATTTCCTAATCTTTCTTTCATAAATAATTATTATATCCTTTTATAAACACAATATTATTTCTTATATATTAGGAAGAGTAATAAAAATAAAATAAATTAAGACTAACCAAAAACATTGTTCGTATTTTTTGCGATGCTTAGATTGAATATAATGAATGACTTTATTGAATATAGATACTATACATGCATGTAACTGTTAAATGATTCTTATTAAATAACAAACATAGAACAATAACGTGTTCTTTGAATATTGATTGAGAAAAATTCATTTCAAGAAGCAGAAATAATGCAATGGAAAGTTTGTACAAAATAAAACACATAAAAAATGTGTAAAGAAATTTTGCTAAAATGAACCAAAAGCAGAAAAAAGAGTATTATCATAAACACACGTTTGAATTATTTATGAACTAAAAAATTAAATCAAGACCGTGTTATTAATAAATAATTACATTTGCTCTCCTACTACGAATCCATTCATTATTGCACACGCACATTCGCTGAGAAAACGTGATCAACAATTCGCAATCGATGCGTGTTCCTTGACTAGGAGACGACGAGGTGCGAATGTAGATTTGAACTTCAAATCATTTGTTTGATATTAAAATAACTTTTGATGTAAATAAATCAATCTCAAAGCCAAGTCCGCGTGTAGTAAAATGACGTAGACATCCTTTTATATAAACAGAGATATACTGCTCATCGATAAAAATAGGATAAAAAAAATTACATTGCACTACATTACTTTCATTCTATGACCGCGACGAATTTATCGATATCTCTATCTCCTATATCATTTTAAACTTATATGAATTAATCATTTTATTATACCCTTGAATATTCGCACACTAATCATTAAGAAAATAAAATTAGTACTAAATCGCCAATAATATCGGACAAAAACAATGTTAGTAGTATTCGTTGAAGATGAAGCAATTATACATTCGCATCGGAATCGAAGAAATTGTTCCTTGCAGAAGGTGATTCAATTAAACAGAGAGCTTGAAAATTTATGAATGGCCATAAAGTAATTTTAAGAACGTTATATGCAATTTCATCAATGATAACTTCAAATGTATTTTAATTCAAAATATGGACGATATTAATGTCCATATTGTGCCAACAAAATATGATAGTTAATAATTTAAATAATATCCAACATGAAAACGGGTAATTACAGTCAGAAATGATAAGAAAATTCGTTTCAATACGATATTTATATCATTACAAATGATTATTCTAAATTATGGTTGATAATGACTAAAATGGCAATTTCAGATGACTGTGGTCTAATTTTGTACTATTTTACTGGTCGAGATGCATGTGATATTGTGACAAATTAATTAAAATCGAATTAATCTCACGAATAATTTAATCTAATAATATTTCATGTTTATAAGCTTGAGTTTCTAATATATTTTCTAGACTTGTTAGACTATTTGTTGGCTGATCAATTTCGGATCAAAGATAAAGCTCATTAAAAATTGTAATAATAAAGTTAATAGCTTAATTAAAAAGTCATGGAAATCTTGAAAACAATTTATAACATGAACATTTAAAGTGTGTTATTTGACACGTTGACTGCCAGCTACGAGATATCTGGTAGATTGAAATCTTTTTTAGGACGCCAACTATGTAGAAATAAAATAATATTTCGTTGATTGTGAATACATTTTTTAAAATTTTGATGAAAACTATGTACTAGAACTAGATTTTTTAATAATATGATGTAAGTAAATCGAATTGTCATTTTAGCTAAATTTTGAATTGACTCGGCAGACAACGTGTTGCAAATGAATGGCATTTGATTTATTCATGTCAAAAATTAATGAGGTTGAAATTAAAAAATATATAATATTGGTAAATATACAAAAAAATGAAACAAAATGCAAGTAATAAAACTAACTGACAAATCAACTATAAAAGAGCTTATATAGTTTTTTTTACAAATCTACTATCAAATATGGAAATTTCCAACATTGAGAAACAGCCCTATTGCCATTATAAAAGGAAGCTAATAGCCTTAAATTGAAAAAAAAAAATCAAAAACATTCAAAAGCTATCTGTGCTGCTATGAATGTGAGAAAAAATACGTATGCACATCGGTCATGATGTAGAAAACTAACTTGAATAACACAGAAATATTGTGTATTAAAAAAAAATTAAATCATTAAAAATGCATTTTTTTTAACCCTTTCCACTCGCGAAATGCGAGATTTGAATATGCATATGCATATATTATTAAAAATGTATATATATATATATATATATATATATATTATTTTTACTCGACTTTTTTTAATATAAAACTATCAAGTATTTTACCATTTAACAATCCTGCTTAAATGCCAACTTTTGATAAATTGCCAACAAGCTTTAGCGCATTTTTTTTTTTTTGAAGGACGACATCTCAAAGTCGATCGATTTTGAAAATTTTAAATTCTTAGTTCAACAAAAAGTCTAAATTCTTGAATACTTAGAGTATTTGTGTTATTATTTTTGACTGTGATGCTAAAACTATTATTTACGGGTATGGACAAAAAATGAAAAAAAAATCGTTAAAAGTTAACCACAATATCCAAAAAATGATTACAATTTACAATCACCAAAGCTCTAGGTTGCCCGTAAGAACTCATAATTTCTAAACCATGAAAAATATTGTTTTTTCTAATTTTTTTCAAGACAGTTACGGCTAATACTATCATCCATCCCTTTTCATGTTGACATTGAGTTCTGGATTGCCATGTTTATGTACATATGCATATGATATTATTAAATATGTATACATATATTTTTTACTCGATTTTTTTATTATGAAACTAACAAGCATTTTACCATTTTACAACACTGCTTAAATGCCAACTTTTAATGAAACTTGCCAACAAACTTTACGCATTTGTTTTGAAGGACGCCTCCCAAAGTCCATCGATTTTAAAAATTTCTTAGTTCAAGAAAAAGTCTAAATTCTTGAATACTTGGTGCTAGTCAGTTTCTATCAGCTGTCTACCTATTACTATCAGAATGGTTGAATCGTTTCTTAATCGTAGCTTCATATAATATAAAATATCGACGCATTTATAAGTTAATAGTTCTCGGTCGGCGTCTGTTCATAGATCTCGAATCCGGTCTTCTGATCATTTTTCTGGTTTCGATACCGATTGGCTAATAGCATCCCGTTGCGAAACATACAGTGCTAATTGCATGATAGTGTACACAGCTATACGCAACACGAATCGCGCCCCTGGCGTGCTCGTGAATTATTTGTAGCGGCACAAGAAAATTGATCCGAAAGCAGGTCTCGGCAACATTTCCTTACGTTCAAGGCCTCCAGGACACGCAATGGCTAACATATATAAATGAAAAGTTTTCATGTACTAGGAACGTGTACTAGATTTCCCAGAGATCATAGATCAAGCTGGAGATAAACGATCTTTAAAGTTATATTATTTCAGTGGAAATCAAATACGAGTCAAGATTAGAGAATCATCCAAATGAACTCGCAAAAAAACCTACCCTTGCTAACACTATCAGGAGACTAAGAAGATTAGATCCATTAGATTTAGTATAATAATATATTTAGTATAGTGCTTGTAATTATTTTCACATAGGTATTTATATTTAATATACAAACTTGAAATACTACCAATGCCAATGGGTAGTATTTTTAAATTTGTATTTATTATCTTAGTGACAACAATTACTGAATGCCTTTTCAGGCAGTTGTAGTATAAAAATAAAAAAAAAATCTCTGAAAATTATTTGTAGGTATTATTTTCCCAAGAAATTATCAAGAAGAAAAAAATGCAGTAGGCGTACAAAATATGTATTTTTTACCAAAATAAACTTTAAACTTGAGAAATTGACTCTTTGAAAATAGAACTTGTACTAGATTTCCCAGAGCTCATTGAGCAAACTAGAGACTAACAATCCTTAAAGTTATATTATTTCAGTAAAAATTATTTGTGTTCAATTTTCCAAGAAATTTCAGAAAAAAAATGCAGTAAAGACACAAAATGTGCATTCATTTTTTCCAGAATAAACTTGAAATTGACTTTTGAAAAAACAGTATATGTACTAGATTTCCCAGAAATCATAGATCAAGCTGGAGATTAACGATCTGTAGAGTTATATTATTTCAGTAAAAAATACTTGTGTTCAATTTTCCTAGGATTTTTTAGGAAAGAAAATATGCAGTAAAAACACTAAATGTGTTTTTTTTTTCTCGAAATAAACTTGAAATTAACTTTTTGAAAAATGAAACATGAACTAGATTTCCCAGAGATCATAGAGAGCTGTAGAAGTGTTGGGTTTAATTTTCCAAGAAATTTTTAAGGGAAAAAATATTCAGTAGAAATGCATCATGAGTACACAAAATAAATGTATAGCTACAAAAAATTACTTTTAAATATATAGATATTAGAATAAAAATATCCATAGTAGTCCAAAAAAATTTAAACCACAATTAAATATAATCTCAGTAATTCTTAACCCTTTCGATACGAGCGTCGTTTATAGACGACAACCACATGACTATCTGTGTGTACGAGTGTCGCCAATAGACGACATCCAGTGTGTCACCCTTTGCTTCAACATTTATCTTTCTGAGTTAAATTATTGAGAATTCTAATTTCTTATATTCCTGTATAGAGTAGGTGCAGAACACAAAAATACAATTTGATTTGGAGCCACTATATTGTGAAAACCAAACCAATTTATATCACAACAAATAACACATAGCAAACAAACAACTATCTGACTATGTTTAGTAAAAGTCCCAACTAATTCATCATTGACAAGCGTTTTTTGCTGTTTTTCAAAAATTTGTCACCAGGTCCTTTTTTGGGCCCCATCGGAGAGGTAAAATGGTACAGTCAGAGGGAGACAAGTACAATGCCGTATTTTTAATTTCATAGAGATTTTACGAAATAGTAGCTACTAATATAGGTATTTAACTAATGCAAAATATATATTTGATGGGTGCATTTTTACAGAGACAACACTGTATATAACCTTGATCTGGTATTTTTATCAGAAATACTCATCAGCAGAGTTGAAATAACTAAATTTAATTCTCTTCAAAAATAACTTTTTCAACTCAATTTACTTTTTTATTTAATATTTTTATTGTTCACATCTTTGCCAAGGTAAAGGTCCAGTTGGTCCTTTTTACCCCACCCACGTGTAGCTTTTATAAAAGTTATATAAAGTTGTTGAATTTAACTTAAAAAAACCAATACTTCTTATGAAACAATTAAATAACGTATACTTAAAAATTATATTGAGATCTCGTAAACTAAACAACAGTGCTCACGAACAAAAAACTAACAATGAAAGAAAACACTTTTGTTATGGATTTTCAAATATTGTCGCATTTGTGACCAAATAAATTGACTAGATAGGGTAGCTCAATTCCTCATTGATAAAAATTGTTTCTAACCAAAACATCATGTTTCAAATAAATAATATTTATTCTGTATTCAATAATTTAATGTGCCGATTGGAATGAGACATATTTCATTTAAAATTAATTTAAAAATCGCTTGCTTTGTTAAACATGTGAATTATTAACTTGCTCAATAAAAATAAGCAAATTTCATTCACTCCACTGTTTAAACAAACTATTTCCATTTCTATTACCAAAGAAAAATATAGATCACCATCGATAATTGAAACGAAACACTTTCCTGCCGGAGAAACTAACGTGCAATTGCAACCTAGAAGTAAATATATGATGGGCATGACCTCGAACTTAGGGCAATCGATAATGCATGCAAATGAGCTTTTATTTATCAATTGTTATTGTTATCTATCATACGATCTCTTAAGTCGTGCCGATTTCAGACAATTCAATCCCGTGGTACAGAAAATCTCCATTTCGTTAGAAATTTCTCTACTTTTCGATGCAACGCTACCATAAATGTAAAAACATAGATAGCTGAGATATAATTAATAAAAATGCATTTTTTATATTATTTATACATATGTTATGTGAATATATTTCATTTATTTTTATGTCGAATTAATTTAGTTCTGTCCTCACTACCTGTCTGTGAAAAAACAGAAGAGACAAAAAAAAAAAAAAACTCATCGCACGACACAGGCGATACGCTAAAGATTCTCATTGTACCATTATAATAAAAAACGGTTTATTAAAGGGGAAAAACTGCTACCTTAAATTCTTTATTAAGAATTTTAGTGCTTTAAAATAAATAATAATGTGAATCTTTTAAAGTACAAATGAATTGTTTTTTGATATGAATAACTAATGCAAATAATAAAAATAATAGCCGCAAGAAACAGAGGAGCATTGCCGTGGTTTAATAGCTATGTCCCTGAAAATAATTTAAAATTTGAAAAATCCTCTTGTACACATAATTTTACATAGTAAAATTTTAAAAATAAACAAGAAAAACAAATTTGATTTTTTTTTAAATTCTGGACCACTGAAAATGAGCAAACTTCAATCACTCCAATATTTAAACGAACTGTTTATATTGGATTTTATAAATCGAATTTCATATTATTGCATTGCAGATGATAAATCCGAGATTATTGTTAATATTATAATAAAAAAAAAACAAAAAATTTATCCATAAACTGAAAAGTATAGCATAAGTAGAAACATGATGATACATAGGTATGTACATTGAATTTTTTTATTTATTTTTCCTGCTTAATTATTATAAATCGTATAACGTAATACCTATCCACCATTGTAAAAGTTAGATTTGTTCATTGAATATTATCTATAAACATCTTCATTAAAGTAAAAGATAGTTTCATGTTAACATTTTATATAGAGCACTTCTCGTAAAACTAGTGTAGTCATTCCACTTCTATAATTTCATACAATCGCTGCAATCGTTACGAAAAACAATACTATAATGTAACAAAATAAATATTTTTTTATACAATTCAAACAGATCCATAGATTTTTCTCCTTGGAGTGATATTTAAGTTTTTTCTTATTTGAACATTTTTTGTTTTGTTCAATTTACAAAATAGCTTTTAAGACCGAATGGTTCATTGATTGTTATTTAGAAAATGAAGAAGGATAATAACTATGATATGTATCGCCACTTTCAGTATTTTTTTTAATAAACTTATACAAAATATTTTTTAACACTAACAGCGCTAACATTTGCCTGAAGAATATTTCAAGGCATTCTGGGCTTAATTTGTTAAATTAAATATGGATATGTGTGTTTCAATATCCAAACTATTAAAATAAATTAGCTATTAGTATTAAGAAATTTGTCAGAATCGATTTTTGTATTCAGAATCAAGTCCACTTTTAGTGAAGTAATGAAGTAGTAGGTAATATGGTCAGTAAATACAATAGTAATGATTATTAAAATAATATAATTATTAAACAGTAGATAATATAATAATAGAGTATAATGAGTAGAAATAAAATATAATAAATAAAATAATCAAGTATTTAGTCAAAGTTATACTTAAAGTTAAACACATCCATACTTTTTGAATATAAAACTTAAAGAAACACATTGGGTCAATTATAATATTTGTTTTAAGAATTCAAAACAATCCATCTGCATTATATATGTCAATTTTTTAATTAGTCTAGTTTTAGTTTATGTAAGTTAAAATAGAGAAAAAAGTATCAATATACATATATAAGAATTCTACATTCATTGAAGAAAAATGACTGCAACTGCAACAGCAGATAAATCGATAAAACTGTTAGTAAAACCATAATGTTTTTTTAAGTAATATAAAAAACAATTTTAATTTTATAAACATGTTAATTTTCCCAAAAATTAAAAATAAATTTTTGCTTATTTCCAAAATTCGGAATCACTCTCCCATGAAAATGAACGATATTTCTTTCAATGCAAAAAAGTGAAATGCATCATAATTGGGTTTAGAGGTTTGGCACGATATTCGTAACAGGCCGAATTTCGACCTTGACCTCGCAGCGGCCTTGAAGAGGCCAATTCAGCATTTTATTATTATTTCAATACAAAACGATGAACACGCACATTGTGTACGAGTTAGCCGAAATGCAATCCGCCAGTGGATCGGATAAATATTTACGAAAGGACCAGTGAAGAACAAGATGAGTCCATGGTATCTCGAAGATTTAAAAATATATGGAAAAAAATATCCCTAAGAGCAAAGGTTTTAATTTTTGACAAAACATAATTATTAGAAGCATTTAATTTGAATTCCAACAAATAAGTTTATATTTGACAATATAATTCACAAACTAAGTTTCCAAATTTCAAATGTATTTAATAATGTGTTTCATTGCAAACTTAACTATTAAAATTGATCATTTAATACAGATTTTCTTACTACATAAATCGTATCTCAAATTCTATTTTCACCGATTTTATTTCTTGCAAAACCCCTAGCTAATAGTACAGCATAGATAATGTCAATGATTTTTTTTTTATTCAGGTAAATTAAGAAGTACTATGTTTTATTTGAAAGGAAAATAGAACTCACTTTTAGCTGCTTACCTACGAACGAGCTTGTTGCATTAATATGAATTTAAAAAATAATCCATGCCAATCATTACATTTGAGCTGTTTGCACCTAAATAATTCTTGTCAAATTATTAAATGCGATTTTTCGCCTTCTGATCATTCAATAATAATAGAGAAATTTATAACATAGTATATAGATTCGAAACAATTTAAAAAATTGAAGTAACCATTCAAAGTCAGAAAAACATATGCGAAAATTTAGTATAAAATTCGTATATTTAAATATGAAATTTAATTACTATAAGAACTTTGGTAATCTAATAGCAACGAGCTATACTACTTATATCAAATACTCCACAATTCATTTCTAACTGATATTAATCGAGAGAAAGGATTATTTTAAAGTCATGAGGTAATGATACGTAATGTAAGAATCGTTCTTATATAATAGAAATTCCAAGAACTTAGAGCAACTATATTTATTACCTTTAGGTCAGTCACGAAAATCATTATATGTAATAAAATTATTAAAAGGGTCAGAAGCCGGAACGTATATTAACTAAAACATTACTTAATGAAATATGGTTAGAGCTTGATAGGTGTAATTACAATCGACGTTTAAAAAATGAACGGTAAAACCTAGAGGTAATAAATTTTTCCAGAAGTAAGAAAAGGTATAGATTCATGTGCAATTCCAAAGAAAATACATAAAAGAGCTGATTTTAATTTTTTATAGCAATGGTGTTGTTCGAACGTATTTTCGTTTTATTATATTGGCGATGAAGAAGGTGACAACCTTCAGGGCATTAAGCTTTACACGGAATGGTTGCTACCCCTGGTAGAGGGGGTAGCGGAGTGTTTTAACAGAACTAGTTGTTCACTTCTAAAAGTAAAGTCCGCGAAACAACATGTATAATAAATAACCAATAAATATTATTATAACTTGGTAACAAATCAGTGATTGTCATTAGAACTGCAACAAATACATAATATACAAACAAATCAGTGTTTAATACAGTCCACAGCTACAAGGGTTAAATTATAACCCAACAACCTGAAGTATCGAAGGAGAGTTTTTATAAATTCTATAACTACGTAACATACAGGTGTTTTATGTAGGTGTAGTATATAATTCATTGATTAACTACTATGTGAACCAAATATAGACGAGTGTAATGTGTAATGTTAAGACCAAAATAGAATTTACCCATTGGTATCCCTTTTTTGTGTAAATCCAGAGAAATATAGCTAAAAATGTACGTAGATTACTTTTATATACAAACACATATATTTGCTTTTTAACAATTTTGTTGAACTACTTCTCATCATGTGCTTGAGATCATCACAGTTTTTATTAGTTATGAAATTGTAGAGAATGTATTTACAAATAAATTTGTAAACTTGAATAATTGAATAAGATGAATATATGTAATACAAGAAATATAAATTATATGGTTCAGTTACCAACTTGTGAAGTGATTATTCGATTTTACTCAAAATAGTGAAGTTTACCATCCAGTTTCTGTTATAAAAATATACAATACAGGATCAATGATAAGTTCAATCAATATTTTTGTCATTAAGAGTTTGATTGATACAGTATTCCATATTAAAACTGAATGAAGATTTTAAAACATCCTGTGTATTCATCAGCAAAAATGCCTTTTTACTATAATATATTACTTTAAATATAAAACTTTTTTATGTAAACCCATGATACTTAACTTTGAGTTCAAACTTGCTGTTCACGTTGCACATTTTCCCTGTGATAATTATCACAATAAGCCTGGTGATTATTTAGAGTTTGACTAGTTTTTATAATTTGATGGAATAGTTTTCACGTAGTCTACAATTAGTGCTGCACATGAATAACGATTTATTTCTAAATATTTTTAATTAGTAAGAGGAATGCGAGTGGGAACGTTAAGTTAATGAAGCTCTATTTCAGTGAACTCGTTAACGAGTCAGTTTTCTTCTTTGCAGATTTATGTCTAAAATCATGCATTTTTTGAAAATTCTTGAAAATTTAGTTGAAAATGCTACTTTTGGATAATTAAGTGTATTGTCTACATGCATACGTAAAAAAGATAAAGATACTGCAAAAGTACAATTTTTATTCTTGTTCAAAAATTACTTGACTCAATAGGCTTATAAATATTTTAGGAAAATCTGTCAAGAAATTCGTTACTTGCTTTTCATATTTTTTTTTACAAAAAATGATGCCGAATAATTGTTTGATGCGGTAGTTTTAATTTTTTATCTATTTGCATTGAGTTGATGGGAATGGCCTAAGGTTCATTAAATATTATCTAGTAGATTTTTGTCAACTAAAATATTTTTTTTTATAACTATATCGAGAACAAAACGCCGTATCAAGTAACTTTTACTAGCTTTCCATAAGTTTTTGTATAAAAAATGATGTCCGAATAATTGTTTGATGTACCATCTTATGTATTCGCTTTGAGATAATGGGTATGGCCTGAGCGTCTAACTTTTAGAAGATTTTTGCCAACTAAAATAAGACTTTTTATAATGATATCAGCATAAAACGTAAACAATGTGAAAAATTGTATGTTCTGGTAATCATGTCTAGTTGAAGTAATTATTCTTATTTTTAAACTTATCTATTAGACAACTAACGTATTGGTAAGTAAAAGTGTTGGTTCTGTAAGATCCCAATTATTACTTACTAATGATTAAAAAACTTTTTGAAAAAATATCGTCGTCCTAAATGGTACTAATCTTCTTATAAGATCATTCATAAATTATGACAAGGTATGCACTTGCAATAGCAAACAAATTTTAATATACTGCATAACAGTAATTATAAAGTAAATTAATTAAAATATGTATTTACGATAAAGAGGCTTTGAAGTCAAAGCTGTCTTTTACCAGATTATTGAAGTTTCAACCTGCTTAAATGATTATTTTGAGTCTTTCGCATAAATTTTAGTTAAGGTACTTCAACAAGTGAGACATATTTTTCAAAAGTCAATTATACATTCGTAACAAAATTTAGTAATTAGATTATTGTTGTTAAATATTTAGCTCATAACTACAAATGATGTAATTATAATATGAATTTAACAAAAAAATGTTATTTTAGCATATTGAAACGCAATAAAATAATCTTTTATTACCGGCAATAAAATGCGGTATAATGTCGGAAACTTAGTAAATCAATTATCTATGTCGAATTAATTTAGTTTAATTACATCAAATTCTTGATAATATTCTTATTTAAAAAAGTGCGGAATGTTTTAATTATAAAATTTAGAAAGTGTCTAAAACACCATTTTGGAATTATAGCACTATTTTGCAATTATTATTGCTTTTATGTGCAGCACATTGTACAATAATAAATAATTTAATCTTTGATAATATTAAGAAATTATACTAAATGACCATGATGCAGTAAAAATTGGGCGTAATAATCTATAAAAAGGTGAATGCACGTAATATTCTGCACATAAATCGATTTATGTTCGCTAATTTTCTATTTTCTCGACGTTTCAAGTCATTCTGAATCGAATGAGACCAAATTTGGAAAAAGTATGTGCGCGTATGTGTGCGTGTGTGTGCGTGAACAAACTTTTTTGCCGCAAATCGACGTTTTCTCAAAAACGGCTATAATCGATTTCAAAAATTTAAAAGACATTCGAGGCACCTCGATGAGGACTAGCGTTCATCAATTTTGAGCGACGATCAGTCAAGCCGTTTCTTTTCAAATAGCAGAAGAGTTGAAAAAATTTCGTCCACGTTTTAGCCCACAATTCTGAATCGATTTTGCAAATTTAAAAACCGTTCGAAAGATATTGATTGGGAATCGTGCTGATTAGTTTTTGATAAAGATTCGCTGGCACAATTTCTTGTAATTAACTGTTGAAAAAAAAATTTTCGACGATTTTTATGATTTTTTTTGACGATAGATATCATGGTCTTCTAGATCATACTAAACTATTATGACCCTACGACAAGTCGTCGAATTTTAAAAATTCGTCAAAATTTGCAAAAATTAGAAACGCTTTTTTCGCATTTGTCAAAATTAGACTTTTCGTCGACGTTTACTCAAAAACTTGATGAAGACTATCATTTGCCAGTTTTGTGCTTCGACTGCTTTGTAATTTGGAAAAAAAGTGTTAAACTTTTCGTAAACATTTAAGCTCATACTACTGAATCGATTTTAAAAAATCAAAAACTGTTCGAAAGATATTAGTTGGGAATTATATTGATTAGTTTTAGGTGAAAATCTACCGAGCCGTTTTCTTGTAATTAACTGTTAAAAGAAAATTTAAGACGATTTTTATAGTACCATTTTTGGGGATATATATCATGGTCTTACAGAACTTACTGAAATATTACGGCCTTAGGACAAGTAGTTTAATTTTAAAAATTCATTAAAGCTTGAGAAAATAAGAATTTTTTTGACGGTAAAATTAAAATTAGACCATTTACTTGGTATAACTACCCTTTCTTTTATATTATTGACTATAATATTATAATTATGAATGATAAAACTAATTGACGGTTGTAGCAGGTGTAGCAGTCCACTCTGTTGCATGTGAAAATTTATAAAACGCACAATAAAAAAGGCGGTATTTAAATTTCGTTTATAATTATGTTTGCATTTCTTTTGCACCAAAATATTCCATAAGGAATCGTCTCGTCGACATTCCACGAGCAGTTACATAATTTTATTTTTTACTCGTGCACATTCTTCGCGTTAATGGCCTTGCTCAAACGTTCGGGAGATATTTGCAATAATTTCTCTTTGTTCATTCTTACACGCAACACTTTTCACTACAGATGTTTTTTTCATATTTAATACCATTGTAATAATAGATGCAACTAAACATTATTAAAATTAATACCCGTATATTATTTAGAACTTCTAGAAACGAACCGACGTTCTCGTTGGCGAATGAAAAAAATTAAACGAGTTCTTATTGATGATGATCTTATGTAAAGTGGGATGAAGGAAATTAGATTAGAGACACTTACAAATTGAAGCGAAAGGTGAGAATGATATAAATGCAAGTTTGTTGCTTTAGAAAATAGTAGTTAATTCAAATTAGGCTAAGAAATAATATACACAAAATATAACAGTGTTTCTCTAAAAAGATGGATAACATAATTCATATCGATCTAAAAGTGGTTTGAGTTGATCTAAAGATGCTAGGTGGTGTTGTATATTATTTAGTTTCGTACAAATTGCCATTTTTATTTCAGCAAGAACTATTACGAAGAAATGCAACTGTGCATTTTAACAGCATCTACATATATTAACTTCCCTTAGAGTAAGTTATAGTAATAGGCCGAAAATGAAAATTTTTGCATATCTTCACGTTTTGAAAGTTTCTAAACATTTTGGCATACATCATAAAAAAGGTGTGTGTGTGTTTTGTATGTCCGCAATTTTAGTCCACGTTTTCGAGCGTACGGATCAACCGATTTGAATGGTTCAAACTACATTCAATTCCTATTTATAAAAAAATGTGCTGATTAGTTTTTAGCAAAGGCAGGTCCAGCCGCTTCGGAGATACGGAGCAAAGAGTGCAGAAAATAGAATTCGAGTTTCTGAGAGAACGGAGTATCCGATCTGAATAATCTAGAAAACATTTAATTCGTAATGACAAGGAGAAATTTTGTTCAGGTTTTGGCAAAGGCAGATCCAACCATTTCGAAGATACAGAGCTGAGAAGAGACAAAAATGGCAGTTTTTGAAAGAACTAAGCATCCGATTTGAATGATTCAAAAAACTGCTTGTGTTGACAAAACAATTATTATTGGAAAAAAAAATATTTCAATTTTTTTTGCATTTTAACTGCAATTTTTTAGTGCATTTTAACTGCAATTTCAAAGTAGTACATCCATTCGCATCCGAGCGTTATTATTATGAAAATTTGTTATATATTATTTTATATGAAATGGCTTTTTTCACAAAGACTTGGCGACGAGAAAGTTTCACAAAAAAGCTTTGATATAAATTAATAAATAAATCGGTATATAAATTCACATTTAATAAATGCACCAACTATTACAGATTAAGGTGAAAAATCCAGGCCAAATCAAATTCGTTGTCCAATTCTTATTTGTAGTTCTTATAAAAATCAGCAAATTTTAAAATAATATTGTTATATATAAGTCACAAATCAAAATTTTAAAATTAAAATGGGTAAATGCATCTAATGCAAACTTCGAATAATATGACCATAGTAATGTAAAATATGGTTAGTTTTAAGTGGTTCGCAAAACAAACTTTTTGAAACAGATCCCAGTCCATTGAATGAGATTTACTACAAGTGCAAATTTTATTTTACATAAATGACTTCACTATATTGCCATAATATTTTTGGCAACACTTCAAGTTTTTAAATGGTGTCAAACACAATCAACTTACATTTCGTTAATTATTTAACAAGACATGACGGTTATATTTACATGTCGCCAATTAGCCGTCAAAATATTGAAGTAATTTTGACAAGATGTGAAAACCGTGTAAATAAACGATTTACTACATTAAGAATATAATAATATTCCACGAGATGATACTGTATGCAACAAAAATTTGAAGAGTGTTTAGAGTATTTTGTCTGGCTTAATAATCTGTCTGGTAAATTTTCGTAAATATCAATTTATAATTGATAAAATTTATTTTAATTCACTCCTTCAAAATTTCGATCATACTTTTGAATTCAGCTGATCGCTATATTAATTCAAAATTAAGCAGTAAAGTCTAGAATAAACAATTTCAGAAGCTTATTTAAAAAAATTCTATTTGTATTTATTTCGTTCAGTGGTAAGTTACAAGACATGGAAAATGTGAGTCAAAGAAATTTAAAACACCTTTAAAGCAACCTTTCACCTGTAAATGGCAGCCAAATAAAAAAATTATACTTATATGAGTTTTGGTTTAATATTACAAGTTAATAGCTAGAATTTACTTGAGATACTTGCACATATGTCTAGTTGGCATTGAAATATACTTTCTGCATGTACCATTTTTACCAATACAAATTTAAGTAAAAATACCAATACCAATTTTATTATATTATTAAAAATTTTTATTTCGGTTGATTGCCTAGTTACAAAATCAAAATATTATATATGAGTTTTGAAATTTTACATGAGGGACCTTCCAAAGTCAGTATTTTGCATGCCTGATCGTTTGTAGAATTTCGAGAGATCTCTGGCGCCAAAAGGACGAGAAGCTGTTTGAAACAGGATTTGCGCCTCCGGCAGAAATCACAAGAAAAGTTATTTATATAATATTTAAGACTCGTAAGGATCGATCGATATTCATAAAAGTTTGCGATGCAGACGTTCAAATTAATGCAGAGAAAAATTAAGTAAGTAGTTCTGATAAAGATAAGATAAAAAAAATAAATAAAAGACAAATAAAAGACAAGTTTTAATCAAGTATCATAGAAAATAAGAAGGTCTAGTTTCGTTATTGTATGTGAATTACGATTTTAATATACTGATGATAAAAATTGAACATATAATAGAATACATGGAATAGGTTTAAGTTAATTGGTTATAAATAAATGTAAAAATGTAAGTAAACAAATCAAAGATGCATAATTAATATGGCATTAGTTGTGAATAGATATTATTATAAAACGCAAAAATTCTAATATTAATAATAGACTAATAACTTCAATTTTAAGCATCTTGTAACACAAACA
Organism: Ctenocephalides felis; assembly: GCF_003426905.1. Lineage (NCBI taxonomy): Eukaryota > Metazoa > Arthropoda > Insecta > Siphonaptera > Pulicidae > Ctenocephalides > Ctenocephalides felis. The sequence continues at coordinate 21,579,941 of NW_020538040.1, read as the reverse complement.
TAATGAAACCAACTAATGAAAATGAAACAAAAAATAAATTGTTAGAATTTTTCCACCACAAATAAACATAAAAATAAAACCCCTTATTTTTATTGAACAAATGATAAAAAATTAGTGCCGTTGCTTGTTAAGTTAAATTAAGCTAGATTAAATAAGGTAAATTTGGACGTTGAAAAGTTCCAAAAATATAAAAGTATAAGACAAAAAAAATCAAAAACATTTGCAAAGACGAGGATATGTTACGAGTTTACAAAGGTTTTGTCAAGTTCAAAATCAACTTGGCTAATGTATGTATTTTTAGTGAAGTACGTTTTGCGAGCATTTTTGGTATTACAATAACGTAAGGCAACAAACAAAGCAGAAGTATCCTATAAAGCTCTTTTTTTGAATCAAATATAGTAATAAATATTTGAATTCAATTGAATATGAATTTATCTAATAACACAGAAATTTACAAAATAAGAAAATTAATAATAAAATCAAATATTAAAAAAAATTACTTTTAAACCTTGTTTTGTGTTATCGATAAAAATGACATTGAAGTTAATCGCAAATAGACTATTATTTTACACCTATTACTATTAGAAATAATAAAAACTAAGACTAAACTACAAAAAAACATAACATTCATGTTCACTATAAAATTATTCATTGTAATATAATATAACCCGATTGTGAGATTTAACCAACTTATACATTTTAAACCCAATCTGCAAAATGCTAAATCTTGTGATTGTAATTGTTTTGACATTTTTATTGATGGATCGCTTTAAAGAATGCTGAAAGTTAAATGTCCAATACGTGATTCTTCAAAAAATTTGTAAAGACAAATGTTAACATCTTTAAGCACTAATATGAACTTAAAATGAACATCCTGACCACAAAATATGTATTGGATAAATATAATCATTTATTTGGCAAATTTTCCTGAATAATGGCAATTTATTTTTGGCAATTCCCAATTATTTCCCCAAAGAATTAGCTTGAATTTTTTGTATATATAGGGAAGCAACTGAATTTTTACTGAAAAATTTTAATCATTGCGACAATATTCTTGACAACATTTCTTGAAGTAACGTAAGGTAGTCAAGAGATTAAAATTGCAACTGTAGCCTTTTTTTAATTTTCTTGATATATTTACATAAGACATAGAAAATCTAACAAAAAGTACGCCCAGTGATGCAACCCTTTTCAGTGATGATAATACAAGAAAGAAAAATAAAGAAAATCGATTTTTACTTATTAGTTGATTTAAAATAGGTCATCAAAATTTTTTTTTGTCTTCTGTTATAATATGAATTTAACTAACAACTTTCTTGATATCATATTAAGACGTTCAGTCAGTCTGTTCTTATGCAATCAATTAGCCATTGGTGAATATATAATAATCATGAAACGGTAAGTGCATTTAAAGAACTGGTCATGGCGCCTAGTATAAAGCCTTGGGGTACTCCAAGAACGTGTCGAAATTTTATTTTTCCCTGCTGATGTTTTGACAGCACAATGCATTCTCCAAGAGTCTCTCTAATGCGAACGGTCAATATTAGATTCGAATCGTCCGAGCGTGAGCGTAAGATTTCTATCAGTCAGACGATATGAATACTTCATTTGTAAAACAATATTTATTATAACGAATTGCTCGTTCGATACATCATTCATACATTGTGGGACGATGAAAGCTTCCACTTATAGATTATAAGTTACAACAGACGGACAGACGGATTGTCATGTCAAACACACCAAGTACATTTTGCAAGACCGGTATTGTATTGCCTTGTTCATATTTAATTATGAAATCCTGATCATCGATCATTTGGAAATTGAGATCTCTGAAGGCTATCACGACAATCGATATTCCACCAAAACTGATAATTTTGAAACTACTTAATGGTAGGTATCACTATCTCGTCATCATAAGGAATCAGACTGGGAAAAATATTGATTCAGCATATTTTTGCTCAAATAAAAATATAATATAGTCCAACCATTAATATTAACAAAATGTAGCAAATATAAAATTTTGTTAAAATGATATAATTTAAATAAACTTTGAGCTTGCACAGAAACTTATCTATTGATTGTGCCTAATAAACAAGTCAAATATATAGCCAAGATTGAATATGATTTAACGCCAATATTAAAACCACTAAAAGAGCTTTAAAAAGTCCTAATTCTTGAAAACTTGCGACACTTGTGCCATTATTTTAGACTGTGGTCCTAGAAATATTATTACGGTTATGGTTAAGCAGTTTGAATGAACAAAATTAATAAAAATTAACCACAATAACCGATAAAATAATCACATTTTCACCAAACCTTAGGTTGCTCTTAAAAGCTCGCCATTCTCAAAGTACTTGAGATAATTTTTTTCCTATTTTTTTCATGATAGTTATGAACAATGTTTCAGCTTGACGTTGGGCTCTGGGATAGTTTGAATATATCGTCGGTAGTGTGAGTCGCAATTGGACATACCACTAACCGAAAAAGTTGAAGTTTGATAGAAAATAAACCAGTTGTAAGTGAAGAATTTTGGAAGATTGATTTATAACTAATCGTATTGAAAATGTGTGTGTTTTTTAAGAAAGAATAAAGTAATATGTACACCATTTATACTTATTTATCTATGATGTACACATCATGTACTCATATCCACATTGAATTGAAAACAGTTAGGGGTACGAATTTAATATTTATATTTTATACAGATAGGTTTCGGTATATTGATTGATGAAAAAATAAATTTCAAAATAATATGATCGTCATGCGGGTATAACACACATTGTATATTGTGAACATTTGAGCAAGGGTCTGCCCAACAATGCGTTTATTACCAACCCCAGTCAAAATAGATTTTAGTTTAGGAATAATTCGCATAAAGCTAAAAATTGGTACAAGCGGCAAATTTTGACATTGGGTAAAATATCAAAAATGTTAAATATTACAAATGAAATGTCAAAAGCTCCGATCGATCCTACCTATGCGATATTTTTTTGCTCAAGATCAACGGTACAAAATTCTAGTTTTCCTCATTTTCCGCAAAAACCATGAAAAATTTCAAAAAACATGTTAGACAGATTTTTTTTACTATAAAATACTCTACAAAATTGTATTTCCGCATTTTTTTTCGTTAGAATCGCAATTCGTGAGATATAGCCATTTAAAAGAGTTTAAAAAATTGAAAAAGTTTTTTATAATATGCCGCCTTTGTACGTCCAACAAGTAATATGAATAAAAATAAATTTACATGAATTTGTGTTCAGATAGTACAAATGAAAAATTACCAGATCACCCAAGCAAATATTTAAACGAATTGAGTGAGGAATCTCCTACTCGAAGAGTTAAGAAAATGACCATACAATCTAAAATAAAATGTTTAAAAAAGGGATGTCTCATTGGAGAGAAACTTTTTAAAGGCATAAAGACCAGCACATTGTCTTTGAAACTACTGTATATTTTAATTGACAATAAACAAATGCATACCAAAAACAATTTGTACAAATTCAATAAGTGTATCAAAGTATCAAAGTATAAGGCTAGCCACTATAGAGAATTTGTACAATTTGTTTTTGGTACGCATTTATTTACCCTCCTGTTTGAGCAACACCTGTCAGGTATGTCATTTTCCTAATGTGGAGGGTCAGGTTTTTGAAGGGAATGAACAAAATAATTAAGTATATTGAATAAATGTTCCAATTTCTAGTTGCGATATATGAGATAGAAACTGAACTCTCATACATCTTATCATAATATAATACAAATAAATGTATATAAGACGTTTTGATAAAAAAAACGATAATTCCAAAATGTAAATTATCTAATTATAAGCAAAAACTATTTGCTGGTAAATAACTAGTAATGTACAACTTAAAGGAAAATAACAAACAAAGTGATCTCTCTGTATATAATTAACAGTTATGTATAAATAAATTCGAACATGAAAACTTACTATTGACTCTTTAAAAGCAATGCGGTCTACAGATCATGTTAATGTAAGGCACTGACTGAAAGCAAGAGTGGAAACTTGTTCGAACAATCATACTTCATCTTTCTCCCTTTGGACCCTATCTCAAAATCAGTATAGGTTAGCTGTTATGACAACTGCACCCTGGCACAACCGTACCCGGTCTCCCCTACAGTATAAGTCAATTTTCGTTATCACTGAGTCGCAATATTTCGAACAATATTATAGATTACAGTAGTAATATATGTATCAATTAGTTTGGAGATGTCAATAATGGAAACTTGTTCGAATAATCATACTCCATCTTTCGCCCTTTAGTATACTTTAGGGGGCGTCCATTAATCACGT